>NW_019263832.1:81602-167801 GCF_002742605.1 Olea europaea var. sylvestris | reverse complement strand
CAACCATCCAAAAGTGTCAATCCCATTAATCCATGAAATTAAAAAAATCTCTTCCTTTCCTATCCAATCTACACGTGCCAAAACCATGCCTATCAATTCTCAAAATCAATGCAAAAAATAATATTAAAATAAAACTAATTGGCAACTCTTATCAATTCCAAAAATCAAAAGTAAATAAATAATATAAAAATAAAGCTAATTGACACACGTGGCTGCTCCATATCCCTTTTCTAATACAAAATCCTTATTTAATACAAATCAAGTAATATATTACCATCAAACTTGTTCTACAAGTGTCACTTTTGTATTACAACTCATTGATTAACTTAATTAGGTAACAATTCAAGACAATACCTTTCGACCTTGATAACTTGGGCCTTACTTTTCTGAATTTACTTTTTCTCGAGCTTAATATATTTGATTAATTACGATTTATCCAATGAGCCCAATATCCATATACTTATCATTATTCTATCCATTTTAAAAGTTTAACCCAGATAAAATTGAATTTAATATATATATCATTTTAGTCCCCAACCTTTTCAATTATGAATGGCACATAAAATAACTAATTCTACCCGATTACTAGATGAGATTTGGTTAGACAACACATGCTATTTTAGGACATCATATGCTAGCTGTTTCACGGAGGACAAGTTGTTTGTATCTATTAATACTTCTCCCTTGGGTGGATGAACCTCTATTTTGAGCAATAGGGGCATTGAAAAATAGAATCTGTAACTAAATGTGAAACATTTTTATCCCTTTTGAAGTGGTGGGACACAGGACGAATTGTGTTTAAGTAGCGACATTAGAAAAATTTCCTTCTACTTCTTACTCTTACTTTGTTATGCCAAGATTGAAGCTATAGCGATGACAATGGCATAGCTCCGAGGAAGCTGAGTGACAGTAGTCGATGATTACGAGCTAGACAATATGACATAAATGTAATTGTAAATCTTTATTTTTAGTTCCTACTCTGAAGTTGATAATATTATCATGTGCAACTGATTTTGTGAAATAAAAAAAAAAAAAAAAATCTCTTTTGTTTTTCAATTAATATATTTATCTACTTTTGTCGTTGATTTTCAAAATTATAATAAATCGGTGTTCTTTTCATTTTAAAAATACTTCTCCCTTGGGTGGATGAACCTCTATTTTGAGCAATAGGGGCATTGAAAAATAGAATCTGTAACTAAATGTGAAACATTTTTATCCCTTTTGAAGTGGTGGGACACAGGACGAATTGTGTTTAAGTAGCGACATTAGAAAAATTTCCTTCTACTTCTTACTCTTACTTTGTTATGCCAAGATTGAAGCTATAGCGATGACAATGGCATAGCTCCGAGGAAGCTGAGTGACAGTAGTCGATGATTACGAGCGAGACAATATGACATAAATGTAATTGTAAATCTTTATTTTTAGTTCCTACTCTGAAGTTGATAATATTATCATGTGCAACTGATTTTGTGAAATAAAAAAAAAAAATCTCTTTTGTTTTTCAATTAATATATTTATCTACTTTTGTTGTTGATTTTCAAAATTATAATAAATCGGTGTTCTTTTCATTTAAAATTTTTTTTCCTATGCAAATATGTTAATCTTCTAGTTTTAATTTTCTTGTACAATTTTTGAGCATTTTTTCTACAATATCCTAAGCAGTGTTCTAAATAGCATGCTAATGGCGCGAGGCAAGGCTAAGGCTAAAGCTATTTGACGGTCAACGGACGTGGTCAATGGACGCTAGGCCCTAAGGCGCCATTATTAGGATTTTTTTTTTAGTTAAAAGTTATAAATATTAAATAATTTATAATTAGTAAATAAATTTTTATTGACTAAAAATTTAAATAATATTAAAATAAGAAAATACTTTTTTACGCATTTACCTCACCTAATTTTGCATTGTCCTTAACTTGACATCAACATATCACCACGTATTACGTCTTTTAGAACACTTATCCTAAGCACTTAGAACAACAACTACTAGGTGCATGTTCTTTATGCCATTTTACTAATGTATTTTTTTTCCCACTTTCCATTTCAAAAAGTATACAATTGATCCAAAAGAGTGTTATCTTATTTTTCTATGAATTATTTATAGGATATGCCCTTTCCTTTTTTTTTTTTTTTTTTTTTTTTTTTATATGCTGAAGCAAGCTCATACAGAGTTAGTTCATTTTTTGTTGATTCATGGTCTAGGAGATAATATGGGTTTCGATATTTAGTGATTATATTATTGGTTTGGGGAGTACTTTTGTTCGGTTTTTAGCGCTTTTGCGTCGATTAATTTTTTTTCATGTGCAACTTCATTGAAAGAAAATTCTCTCTTGTTTTATATTAATATTTTTTATCCATTTCTATTGTAGATTTTTTTTCCGCCTTGTAAAGATGTTATTCTTGAAAATTTAATTATTTTGTCCAATTTCTATGTAGTTTTGTGCAATTTCAGTACAATTAGCATTTGTAGGTATTACTAATTCTTCGCAATACAACACACTAATTATCTTGTGCATGTTTTTTATTCTTATTTTACTAATTATTATTTTATTCTTTTCATTTCAGGATGTATACAACTAACCAATGCAAGAGTAATGTATTCACCTATTAATCATTAACTGAATCTGACATCTCATTTTGGCCTGTTGCAACTGGTTGATACACATTGATTTCAATATTGGGTTAATGTACAACTTAGCCCCCGTTTGATCCCCATTAAATTATATTTCATTACATTTTATTTTTCTCTCACTTATTTTCAATCACATAATCTTTCATAAAATAATATTAAACGTAAATCGAAAAATTTTCCTTCTTTTTTCAACCACTCATTTTTCAAAAAAATAATATTCCCTTCATTTTCATTTTCATAAAATGGGGGCCAAACGGGGGCTTAGACTACTTATATGACATCCTGTGACTTTTCTTCCTCTATCTTTAAAATTGTGAACATTTTTTGACAACCATTTAGGGTCCGTTTGATTGCAAAGATGGAATATGGGTGGAAAGAAAAACGAATTTCAGAGAATTGAATTGCCTAAAAATCATTTTCCTGAGAATTGTAAATTATTGTATTTGACTGATATAATTTTTCAAGTGAAAAATGTTGAAATAAAAGTGTTTTTTTTTTTGTGTTTGTTTGGTTTTGCTTTACATAAAAATTGTCAATGAAAAGGATATATTTTACTGCTATTGGGGATGAAATTTGTTTCTATTGCCAAAAAAATTCATGAAAATCATCTATCTTTTGGTATTCGTTTGACTTTGTTTTATATAAAAATTGCCAATTAAAGGGAGATATTTTTTTACAATAATTCATAGAATTTGTTTTCATTGCCAAACAAATAAATAAATAATAAACGAAAGAAAATGCTTGTAGTAAATCGAAAATGAACATTCCTCCAAAACATGGAAAATGTCCATGTGGCATGAAAATGTGGAATTCGTCTTCCATGGAAAATTTCACCTATCAAACACATGAAAAGTTGGAAAATGAAAAATGTGAGTCTATCAAACAAGGCCTTAGAGAGTTTGGTTTGCCACAAGGCATCTCATATTTCAATGCTAAGTCGAGGTAATCAAAAGAATCAAACATCGGAGTTGCATTACTTCCATAGGGTACTATGTGAGTCATGAGAAAATGTTTCTAAGCCCCCGTTTGGCCCCCATTTTGTGTAATGAAAATAGGTGGAATAGTGTTTTTTTTGAAAAATGAGTGGTTGAAAAAGAAGGAAAATTTTTCGATTTACGTGTAATATTATTTTATGGAAGACTATGTGGTTGAAAATAGGAGAAAAAAATGAAATGTAATGAAATGAAAATTAATGGGGGGCTAATATACAAATATCTACCTCCTTGGAGGAAATATTGAAAAATTCATTCTAAAAGAGCCAAAAGAGCTTTGATTGGCGAATAGTTCCCATGATTTCCTTGATATTGACTTTACTCTATATTATGTTTACAATCAGTGTAATTTTGATGTTCTACATCAAGAGATTAAGCCATGTAATATTTTGCTGGATAAAAACTACAATGCTCTAGAATAAGCTATGGTGTGGTGCTGCTCGAGTTATTTGTCAACATTTTATTTAAGTGAAGATGGATTCACCATTGTTTCATTGGTGTGCTTCACTCTAACAAGATCAGGTCAAGGAATTTTTAAGGGTGTTTATTGGGAATAAAAGTGTTTTCATTACTTCTTGAGCTAAACTTCATTTTTGATCTTTTTTTTATTTAAGCATTTGATTTTCTTTTCATCTTTTCTTCTTTCTCTAATTTCACTGTGGTTTATGTTAGTTTTTCATTTCAAGTTTCTACTCTTTATTTACAGATGTTGCTTTTTGAAGTTAAGTTTCTTTTTACAGCTACATATATATGTTTATATATTTTCCATATTTCATAATCGGTTTTCATTTACGTTAGGATATTGTCTCAGAGCAACTTGTATAGCAATTTTTACTTGTTTAATACAGAGTTATATTTGGAAGAATGCTTTTCTTTATTGACGGGTTGTTTTCTGCTAGTTGTATTTTGAATTGTGCCCAAAGTATGATATTCATCTTTTGTTATTAGATTTCTTCTTGTGACTCTTAAACTTCAGCTGAATTTAAAGGATTGGGAATCTAAAAAGACCATTATGTGGGTAAAAAGATTTTTGCAGCAATTCCCGTGCTTCTATTAGCATTGTGAAGTGCCAAAGGGTGAAAATCTAGTGTACACAAAGTGTGAATATAGTGAGTAATATGAGTACTTATGCAATATATTGTGTAACTATGCATAGAGTGTACGTATGGTGTGCATATAGTGTCGCAGTTAGGACCAAATCAAAATTAGTTGTGAAATGATAACATTTAACGACCTATGATCATACTGTTTCCTCATTACCAACCAATTTTGATCGATGAAAAATGCATTTTGAGGACTAATCCTTGGTTATGAAAGGTACGCCTTCGATGATCAAGTGTCGGTTGCTGGTCATATATCTAGCTACCAAACTTGGTTTCTAAATAAACTCGAATTTTGTAATGCTTGTCAACTAGGGAAAGTGCTTATCAACTAGGGAAAGTAAGCAATTGACAATTACTTCTTCAGATCATCGTGTAGCAAGACCTTTAGAACTAGTTCTTTTAGATGTTTGGATTGCACCAATTAGTTCAATAAGTTGATGTAAATTCTATGACCGATTTATTGATGACTTCTCCAGATTTTTTCCTAATTTCTGAAATTTAAAGTGGTTATCAAAATTTTTTTCTCTACAAATCAAACAATATCAATCTGATAATAGTGGTGAATTTCTATCTAATCAAATTAAAAATTTANGAATTTTGTAATGCTTGTCAACTAGGGAAAGTGCTTATCAACTAGGGAAAGTAAGCAATTGACAATTACTTCTTCAGATCATCATGTAGCAAGACCTTTAGAACTAGTTCTTTTAGATGTTTGGATTGCACCAATTAGTTCAATAAGTTGATGTAAATTCTATGACCGATTTATTGATGACTTCTCCAGATTTTTTCCTAATTTCTGAAATTTAAAGTGGATATCAAAATTTTTTTCTCTACAAATCAAACAATATCAATCTGATAATAGTGGTGAATTTCTATCTAATCAAATTAAAAATTTATTCACAAAATGTGAGATTTATTATCGATTAATGTGTCCATATATCTCTCAGCAAAAAGGTATGGTTGAAAGAAAACATCGTCATATTCAAGAGATAGAACTTAAATTACTTGACGATTATGGTTTATCACAAAAAACTGCGTTGATGCCTTCCAAACAACTACTAGATAAAGTTCTAGCATGACACACCATACTTTAAGCTATTTAACAGACATCCCATATCAGCCACATAAACTATCATCCAAAAGTAAAAAGTGTGTGTATATATTTAGGGTACTCTATAACCATCGAGGCCATAGGTGCTAGGAACTTCTCCACGGTATATTATACATCTCACGAAATGTTGTTTTCAATTGAGTCTTTCCCTATAGGTCACAATGATCATTCTCTTGTTCTTGTGTCGAGCAAATTCCAGGTTGGTAAGTCTTTTGGTAAATTCAACTAATTAGTATGATACTCTCAATGATTTACTATATGATTCATCCACACCTGAATGCTTTTCTCAGGAAATTCTAGATTGAATTGATGTACCCTTCCCAAACACCCACCGTGATAATTATCCCTTACCTACTAATTCCACATCCTAACCAAATAACTCATATCAAGTTATATCACTTAATCTTAGACAGACCAAAGTCTTTTCCTGATTTCAAAGTTGTTTACTCCACAAAGCATCCATTTAATGTTCCGAGCAGTGTTCTTATAGATTCTGAAACTAACCCATCTTCCTATAGTTAGGTAGCATATTCAAAGTGGCATGCTACTATGGAAAGAGAACTTGATGGTTAAAATGCCCCATGTAGGGCCCCAAAATATGACATAATATGTCCTTAGTTACCCGCAGGTCATAAGCTGGTAACCAGTAAAAGAGCAAAAACTGGGGAAGGAGCTGCTAGTGTTTTCGACGACTCAAAAATGCCCCATACATGGGGCTGGGGCCCCAAAATATGACATAATATGTCATATTTTGGGAAGCTCTACGGCACCCACGATTCCTAGTAGTAGCTGCCCAGGTGAGTGCATATTATGGACAAGAACGACTTCTTCTTTATCATCAGCTATGGCAAAATAATAAATGTCTATGTTAGTTTCTTCTGTAAATAGACTTAGTGACACAAAGACGTTGCTAACGCTTGAATGAACTCTGCTTCTAAAAAAAATGCCCCATACATGGGGCTGGGGCCCCAAAATATGACATAATATGTCATATTTTGGGGTCAACTGGTTAAGGAAAGCTCAGCTTATGAAATCACTTAGCCGTTAAGTTAATTAATTAAGCCCCCGTTTGATCCCCATTAAATTCAATTACATTACATTCCATTTTTCTCTCTCCTATTTTCAACCACACAATCTTCCATAAAATAATATTACACGTAAATTGAAAATTTTCCCTTCTTTTTCAACTACTCATTTTTCTAAAAAATACTATTCCCCCCATCTTCTTTTTCAGGTAATGAGAGTCGAACGGGGGCTAACAATAAAAATATGAATAAGAAAAAGAAGAAAATGGTAAGCATGATATTTGGCCCAACTCAAATGAGATATGATAGCTTCTTTATGGTCTAACATTGGTAATGGTCTTTTTGTCCAAAACCTCTTTCATCTTATTGTGCATAACAAGTGAGTTTATAAAATTAAACAAAATCCTGATGGCAGTATTGACGGACAAGAAGCAAGATTAGTTGCAAGGAATTTTATCGGGAAAGTGGCAATCCTTTTCATGAAACTTGTTAGACTAGTCTTGTTCTTTCAGTCTCTTTTAATTGGCCAATGCCTACAATGCTTTCTTGCATGGTATTCTTGTTACATCCCACTCTTTTATAGCGAAAATCAAGGAACTATTTAGTTACAGTCAAAGTGAAAGCCAAATAAGGACTTAAGTTGAATAAATGATTTTCATTAAAAAAAAAAAAAGGAATCTAGGGATTTAGTTTCTAATATGATAAATAAGATGACTAAAAGTTATATTTTATGAAAATTGGGACTTGAAATGTACTTATATTACAGTTATCTATATCAATCTTCATCCTATTCTGGAAATTAGAGAGAAGGTCAAGAGACAAGTGCGTGCACACACAGAGAGGGAGGGAGGGAGGGGGAGAGAGAGAGAGAGAGAGGAAAAAGAAGAAATAGGTATTGGCATTTAAACACATGTTTTTCATTCCTTAATCTTCCTTATTGTCAAGAGATGGTCAAAATTGTGTTAGTTAAATTTTTCATATTTATAATGAATTGCTCATATTTGAAGTTTAGCAAGTATTAATGATTATCGACATGTATTTGAGGTATTAAACAACAAGAGTAATACATATTGGAAGATTATGTTAAAGTGCAAGAAATGTGAAATGCATTTGTAATTGAATCTTTGATTTACTGTGTATATGATATAAAACACTTGATTTATATAGTGAGACATGGATTTGAGGTTGGATTTTTGTATTTTTAATCAATTTTCGTGTAAAATTTAATGTACAAGTGCTATTTTTGAAATTCTGTCCCCAAAACTACTACTTCTATAAATGGGTTTGGAGACACTTTTCAATAGACAGACATTGGTGTAATTTCAGTATACTAGAAATATAGTTCTAGTTTTGTCAATAAGGTGATTTTCTTGGATATTTTATCATGAAATCCAAATTTAAGTGTAAATCTTAGAAATTAGGTGTTAAAACAATTTATAAAGTCTCATATATTGTTGGTGATCATAATTGGGATTATGAGATTGAAAATAAAAGATATGAAGCTCCTATTAGTAAATCCTTATTTCTAATAGACGAAAATTTGCTTGAGGGAAAATTTGTGAAGAGATGTGATCTTTTGGGGTGAGTGCAAGATATCATACTTTGAATAAGGAGATGATGAGAAGAATGAAACTGAGATCGGTCTATAACTTGGTGAGTAGAAAAAATTAAAATGTTTTTAAATGTTTATAAAATAATCACACTACTAGATTATGTACAATTATTTGAACTAATTGTTCAATTACATAATTATTATGAAAGTTTATTTTAGTACGATATAAGTGGAATTTCAAAGATCGTATATGAATTATTATGGAGTAGAATGTGAGACATATGTGATATTGATATCAATCAAAGAAGTACCCGTGATTATATATTCTTCTAGTGTAATGAGGGGCCTTAGCTGTGTTTATACTACACTAAGGGGTCTTAACCTTAGATGAAAGGATCTTGATGGTGTACATATAGTTCACTAAGGGCCCTTGCCCGTAATCTAGAATTGATTATGAGAAGTCTTTGAGATCCTCTTCCGTTCACTGAGGTGCCTAAGGCCTGTGTCGGAGTGCTTAGCCAGAGGGACAGTCTATGCACCTAGGACCAGATGATAGAGTTCAGTTGGAGTGTATATTTTTTATATATTTCTAGATAAAATTTATTTATAAAAATCAAGTTTTGAGATGTTGAAGGGCAATGTAAGACAATGGTACGATGGAGTTTTCATTTTCCAATCAGTATGGAGGTAGAGGTAGTATTTTGAGACATGAACCATCCTTTGTAGTGACAGATTCAACTCTATAGTAGCGCTGTTGGTTGAAGAACCTAACATTTGATGTAATATGTGCATTGGCTGCACTATTGACATTGGTGTAAAATATTTCAATTTTAGCATTGGACCCTTTCCCTTGGCAGCAACAAGAAAAATTTGTGTCAGTGATAACATGAGAGGAATTTTGAGCATCAAGAATAGATTCATAGCCAAGGAGCTCAGCCACAAAATCTTGTAAAGTGAATTATGCTCTAGAAGCCAAATTGAATGAGGTGACATATGAGCTGTATGTAGTTAGACATGCAAGAATGTATGAGATTAGGTCTTGTTCATCAATTCTTTTGTTTGCAACAACCAGTTGATTTAAAAAGTATTTGATAGTGTTAATAAAGTCGTTGTATGAATACGACCCTTGGGATATACTCTATGTATGGCATTTCAAATGAGCCAATCTAGAATGAGATTGTGCAGAATACTGAAAGGTAGGACAAACCAAACTTGCTTGGAGGTGGTATGACCATAAACACATAAGTTTGAAGTTGTGAAGTAGTGGAACATCTGTACCATCCATCTTATGGTGTGTCTGAGAAAAAATGTTTTGAAAGGTGAGTGTGGTGAGGGATTAGTGTTTTTAGTAGATGTATCTAATGTTCTATATGTTGGAAGAAAGAATTTGGTGCAGAAGCGTAGGTACAGGTTAGAAGCGACCTAATTAATGCTCTTATACCATGTAAAACTATAGAATGGAGGATAAACTATTTGGCATTGCACACCAGAATTGCAAGCATTTTCTAACATTATATAGAGTAGATTACAACAAACTTGAGTAACAGATGGCTAGTCTCAAGCACAAAAAGATAAGTTACCTATACATAAATAATTGAAATAAGAAAGTAACTATCCCGATTAATATGAAGTACATAATCTACTCTTATAACTTTGCAGATCTATTATGTAGCTAAGATTTGTGTAGTGATTCACTCCTTTACATTTACAACATTTGATATCCCTACTCTTAAAAGGTTGGGAATCTGACTTGGTTTTATTTATGCCATCTATCTCTTCTTTTCTCCAAGATGGTTCAGTCCTACTCTTTGAAATAGGCCATCACTCCTTTTATTGTTCCTATACTACAGTCTCCAAGGAGAATTAGATCACGAAGAATATTTTGTTGATCTTTTTCTTTTCAATTGTCTTTCCACATATGTAGCAATGTGCATTATGTTTTTCAACTCCACATAATGCTATAACTCAACTACATTTGGCTATATCCCTATTTTACCATTCAAAAACCTCGTCATTGTGGCCTTCCTATCCTCCTCAACATTAGCCCTAATAATAGCTACATCCATCTCCTTATGGTATTACACTCCTTGAACCTTGAGTACGGCTTTGTAAGTTTTGATAAAGGTTTCTACAGTAATGAATAGGTACAAATCTCCTCTAGATGAGAGTTTTTAATTCACCCTCGGTTTTTGGATCTCACATGATTCTCGTCCTATTTATCACAAATTTGATTATGATTTCTCCTCAAAATAATTAGGGCGATAAAAAATATCAATTCCAACTTCTTCTCCCACCCAAATAAACTTCAGGATCATTTTTATCTTGGAAGGAAGATAAATATCATCTTAATGTTCCCAACTTTTATATCTACCCCATCTCAGCCTCTAGGATATCCTCTCGTCTCCCTTTCATGCCTATCTACTCGATTCATCTTACCCACTTTAGTCATCGAGATTTGGTCATCCTTATTCTCACTCTCCACTTCATTCTCATAATCAAATCCAGCGCTAGGGATACGATCCCACCTATCTTGCTTCCTATTACACTGTGTGGTTGCCCCCCTTTGTTTTTCCACTAGATGTTGAATCTCCCTTGTGTTTCACTATTGCCTTTTTCCTCATAATAAGCTCGCTACTCTTGCCGTCTTCCTCTCTATGTTTCCTCTTTCAAGTTCATTATAGAACTAACTAAACTCAATCAAGAATTTAGCCCTTCCAATGGTCAAACTTGTAAGGACTCAAGAAACAAGAAGGATAACAAGACTCGAGAAAATGATTGAAGGAAAGATCACAAGAAGAATGGAAACCAAGAACTACAAAAAAAGATTTCTTGAAATTGGATCGATTTATAATGATGATTTTAAATGTCAAAAAATAGTAAAAATGGTGTTTCTTTGAAAATAACACCAATAAAGAATTCCAAAAAAAATATTTTTGAAATTGGATTATACTTTTCTTGAAATTTCTGGACTTTTCTTGAATTCATTTTTTTTTTTTGCAAACTTAATGTAATAAATAAATCAATCACAAGAATATAGGGAAAAAAAACTTGTGTTGGCACACTAATCAATTAGAATATGTTTGGTGTGACTTTTGATGTGAATGACTCTAGGAATGGGATGGAAACTGCGCAAGTTATTAGAATTGGAAAACAAATAGGAAAATAAAAACAAAACTTGTTTTCAAAGCAAGAGCTATGATATCCACCGATGTGAACGCTTTTCCAGGATCGATCCTGGAACACACGAAAGACTCAATGAACCCCTAGAATACAAAAATCAGATGAAGAACCTTGATCGAATGATTTTTTTAATCAATAACCAAGATCAGAAGATCAAATGCGAAAAAGATTGAAAATCTTTGATGAGTTATGAACAGTTCTATTAACACTATTGAAAGCAAATCTTCGCTTCATAATTATTCTCTCAAATCATATGTTGTAATAGTTAGTACAATGAATATTTCTTATATAGAAAAAATAAAGAAATTCTAATTTAGTCGAAAATAACTTCATAAAAACATAACATCAAACTGAAAAATAAAATACTATCTGCCAGCATTTTAATCACCTGTGTGCATGGCTTTAGGGCTTGTGCACATGGTACATTTTATACACTAGAGATTTGAATTTTGGTTGTTGTGTGGGGGAATTTTTATACACTAGAGATTAGCTTCTTCTTCCATAGATTGAATTAAAAGCACAAAGGTTGGCTCTTCCTTCATGCCCATCTTGAAACTTGGTGTCTTGCTCGTTGCACTTGAACTCTTGGCCCATGTAGCTTGGCCAAGTCCTTGCATGGCTTTCATGATCTTATTTGATCTTTATCTTGTTATTTGTGCATCCAAAACATGTAAAGGATTCTTTCTTGTTGGACCTCCTTAATACTCATCAAAGTTGGGATAGTCTTTGCTAAGGTGTCTTAGACCCTGTAAATACATTGGTTGAATGAATACAAGGAAGGCAAGGTTAACAAGCATTTTTGTAACCTTCACTACTGAGAGGTATAGTAATGTGTAATGCTAGCCATATTTTGTTGGGGGAGGCCATGATAGAATAATGGGATGCTGATTCATGATGGGTTTAAAAATAAATATGACTTTGTCAAAGATGGAAAATATGATCAAAATAGTTCAATGAAGACCAAACAAAGTTTAAAAGGTGATACAGAATAGAAAAGACAAAGTGAGGCTGAAATACTAGAAAAGAAAAAGAGAAAATTGAGACTGAAATTGAAATTACAAGAAAAAGATGGTGAGAGAGAAAATAGAGAGGTGGCTAAAGATCTTGAAAAACTAGTAGGCCCACAAAAGAAAAAAAAAACAGAGAGCCTATAGAGAGAGAAGAAAAAAGATGAGTTTTCAAGCAAAAGAGATTGAGATATTCTTGGCGAACCAGCCTATGATGTTGTTGATATAGAAGGAATCCTATCTTAATCTTGATGAAACTAATCAATTCCTCAATAGTACAACTGTTTCACTGTTGTTGGATTCGAACACGTGTTCCTCGAGGAAATTCGTAATGGATACTACCCATTCATATTGAGTATGATATTAATTTTGTACCTGGAGCTCTTATTCCAAACCAACCAGCCTATGGAAGTATTCCAAAGGAGATGGCGAAGCCACAAAGGCAAATTGAGGAGTTCATGAGGAATATGACCTAAGGAAAATTAAAATTAGATAAAGAAAATTGACCCAATAATTTTTAGAATCTAGAATCAAGATTTGAAGGGTTGAATGCCAAAAAGATTGGAACTCTTTGAATGTTCCTCGAGGAAATTCGTAATGGATACTACCCATTCATATTGAGTATGATATTAATTTTGTACCTGGAGCTCTTATTCCAAACCAACCAGCCTATGGAAGTATTCCAAAGGAGATGGCGGAGCCACAAAGGCAAATTGAGGAGTTCATGAGGAATATGACCTAAGGAAAATTAAAATTAGATAAAGAAAATTGACCCAATAATTTTTAGAATCTAGAATCAAGATTTGAAGGGTTGAATGCCAAAAAGATTGGAACTCTTTGACAAGTTCTAAATAGTTCAATCAAGAACCAGATTGAAAAGGAAAATCTCATTTTTAATTAGTTACTCAAATCATATGTTAGTTTCGTACAATAAAGCCTTACATAGGGAAGAATAAAAAAATAATAATTTATTCAAAAACTACAAGATAAGCATAACAAAATAGAGTAAAAAACGAACTAAAAAAAGCCCATATGGCCAACCGAAAACCATGCATGTGCATGGCTTTGTTCTGTGTGTGAACATGGTTCAACAAATTTCTTATTGGGTTTTGAATTTTTCATCGTTATTTGGGCACGGAAATTAATTCCTTGCTTTTTTGATCAGTTTCGTCTTCCTTATCTTGAATTAAATGCACTTAGGATGTTTTCCTCCTACATGCCCATCTTGAAAAATTAGTGTCTTGCTCCTTGCGCTTAAAACTCTTAGCCCACCAGGACAAGTCCTTGCGTTTCTTGATATTTTTTGCTCTTGATCTTATTATTGGTCTATCTAGGACATGTAAAATGATACGAACCATGGTACGAGAGATAGCAAGGACAAGGACAAGGACCCGTTGATATTGGAGGAAGGACCATGACTAGGTCATGATTGTAGAAGGTCAAGAAAACTATGGAGTTACTTGCTTAAGCTACAGTGGATGAAACATCGATCACAACAACCAAAGAGACAAGTTTCATCTTGGGCTTGAAATTGAAACAAGAGGGGTGAACATAATTCAAACGAAGGAAGAAGAATCCCAACCAAGAAGACATGCTATCGCATCTCATGCAAGAAGGCGTATCTTAGAGGAGATGACTGCTTCCATACGGACGTAACTCCTAACTCTACACAGCCACATAAAGTAAAATTTGGTGGGAGAATTATAATTTTTATTCTAGTTTCCTATTTTAGTTGGAATTTTTCTTTTTGGTCAATTTACCATAATTTTGAGATTATCCAATGTAAAAAACACACAATTATTGAGATATTAATGCAAGGCATATTGCTTTCAACTTGTTCTTCATCAAACTAAACTCAAACTTATCAAGGATTGATTTCTTATAGTGTTTCAACAACTCAAGTAAGAGTCATAGCTTTTGTGATCACAAGGTCAATTGTCTTGTTTCTTTGATTTAATAATTTATTGGGTTGAGCTTTCAAACTCTGATTCTTGGCTTTCTTGGATTTTATCTAATTTCTTGTCAGATCTTGTAGCTAAAATTACTACGTGGGTTCACATCAGTTGGTATCAGAGCTTACTTTCCTAATATCAAGGTTACATCTTTTACTTTTATTTTAAGTTTTAGTCTTCGTTCTTCATGTTCTTCATCTTTTGAGTCATCCAATCTAATTAAAGTACCAAAAATATTTCTTATGTAGGCCAAGCATAGGGTTCGTCTGTAGGCTAGGCTCATGGTACTAGATCATCACATCAAAATATGTGCCTAACTAAATCCTGTACACCTTAAACGAAATTTCATCCTTGACCTTATGGTTGGGCAAAGAGTGTCGGATATTTGTCTTTAACTTCCTCTTCTCTTTCACCAAGTACCTTCTTTTACTTCATAATTACTCCGTTGTACCTTGATCAGTTGAGTCTCTTTGTTATGTAACTTATGCACCTTCCGATCCAGTATTGCAATCGGAGTCATAATTTTTACATTTCTTGCCGAACAGTACACCCACTTTTAAAAAGACTATCTCCAACTTTAAATTTTGAGCCCTTCTGGATTTTGCATTGCTTTTTTGTCTGTCCCGTGTTGTCTTTATCCTAGTACAGATCTTTTCAATGGTTTCAACTGTCCTTTCAATGATTTTTGCTCCAAAAACTTTCTTTTTTCGAACTTCACCTCCATAAATATGTGATCAGATCTTCTACCATAGAGAGCTAATATGGAGTAATTCCAATAGTTGCCTGAAAACAGTTATTGTATGCAAATTCCACCAAAGGTAGATATGATTCCCAATTGCTTTCCAAATTCAAAACACAGGCCCTTAGCGTATCTTCCAAAGTTTGTATGGTCCTTTTAGACTGACCATCAGACTGAGGATGATACGCTATATTGAAATTCTATTTTGTTCCCATAGTTCCTTGTAAGCTCCTCCAAAACTTAAATGTAAAACTTGGATCTTTATCAGACACCACGGTGCCATATCTTACAAACTCTCTAATGTACAACTGTGCCAACTGATCTAGACTGAATGCCATTTTTACAGGAGGAAAATTAGTTGACTTTGTTAGACGATCCACTATTAACCATATAGTACTATGTCTTCTTGTTGACATTGGAAATCCTACTAGAAAGTCCATTTGCGATATTCTCCCACTTCCATTTATGTGTGCCCAATGTATTTAACAACCTTGTCGGTCTTTGATATTCTGTTTTAACTTTTTTTTTTGGATAAGGTAAGTGTATTATATTAAAAATGTAAAAGTAAATTACAAAAAAATAGGGGTATACCCCAGAAAAACTAGGCTAGGAACATATGTCTTCCTAACACCTATAATTGTAGCCTAGATTAGTGCTCATAACCTAACTACAACAATAAAAAATATCCTCAGAAAAACCCCATGAGCATTGGAGCCATCTATTCTCATTAGATGGAACCAAGCCCCTAATATTCTGCTTTAACTTGTTGACACACTATACATTTTGTCACAAATAAGCCTATACTTCTTTTCATATTCGTCCACCAAAATATATTTTGAAGGTTTCGATACATTTTTGTACCATCATTGTATGGTGTATGGGGTGAAATGAGCCTCTTCCAATGTCTCTTTCCTTAAAACTTCATCCTTAGCACATGAATTCTTTCTCTTATTAGTACCAATCTATTCTTGATCTTTAGAAAGAATAATCATAATCCCATGCTTCTATGATCCGATCTCTAAGAGTGGGTCAAATTACCAAAGTTTCTAAACAAGCAGTGACTTGCTTTGGTGTAATAACCATTTCAATTCACAAATTCTTCAAGTCTTTGATCAACTCCATCTGAGTAATAAGTAATGATGCCAACTGTGTCAATTGATTTTCTGCTTAGAGCATCAACAACTTTAGTCTTACCAGGACGGTAATGAATAGTGCAATCATAATCATTTACTTACTTCAACCATCATCTCTATCTCATATTCAATTCCTTGTTTGTGAAGAAATATTTGAGACTCTTGTGATCCGTGTAAATGTTGCACTTTCCGCCATATAAGTATGCGCCATATCCTTAATGCATGAACTACCATCGTTAGTTCTAGATCATGCGTAGGATAATTCTGCTCATGTTGCTTACATTGCCTTGATGCATAGGCAATTACTTTCTCGTGCTACTGATGCACACATTTCAAACCTTGTTCAGATGCATCACTATATATAACAAACCATTCTGAACCATCATAGTTAACAAAGATGTGTAATCAATCATTGCTTTGGCTCCAAAAACTTTGTTCACACTTATCTGTTCAATGAAACTTTGGTCTAGTTATTTTGGAGAATCCTTCTGTAAATTTCCCATAGTACCCAGTCAATCCTAGAAAACATCGAACTTCATTAGCGTTGATCGGTGTCTTCCAATTAGTTACCATTTTCCAGTTTTTACTAAATCTACTTCAATTCCTTAAGTAATAACTACATTAATTTGTAGGCATTGCATGTTCTTTCAAACAACAATTTTTTTTTTCCAAATTACGTTTATCTTTACATATACTTGAAGAAAAATGTAAAATGTGCCACAACAAGGAAAACATAATAATAGAAAATAATCTTTTCATAATAAGAATTTTAACTTTTCTTAGTTGAACATACCTTGGTTGTAGAATGATATTGATTGGTGGATACGAGATGCTATGGAGAGTCATAAATATTTCATCATCTCATTTTATATTTCCTACTTTGTACTTAAAATACATATGTGTGTGTGTGTGTGTATATATATATAATTGTTTCACTAACTAAACTTTATTTTATTTCTAGAGTAATGATCATAAGTATTTCACATGTTTACATGTTTGTTTTAAAATAATAGTACTTATAAATCAATTAAAGCTCAATATTTATAATTAAACAAGTAATTATATTTCTTTGCATATAGGTGGATAAATAAATGTAAGACTCCCCATCCCATACATATAAATTTCTCAACTTAAAATTATAGATACAAGGAAAGAATTGAGTTAACTATGCACGCATTTAGGCAGTGATTAAGAGGAAATCTGTTTCATTTTCCTATTTCGTGCGGCAATTATCAGAAAGAAATCCGTTTGCCTAGTTAGTGGTCTCGAAAGTTCATGAAATTTTATAAGACAGTAGGAAAACTTCCTGTAACGTAACATATCCAAAAATTGGTTTTCGTTGACAATATATGAGGCACTAGCATATTTTCCAAAACCCCTTTGTGATTTCGCTCCCATTTTTCCCCATTAATTTTTATTATATAAAATTTCATTTTTCTCTCTCCTATTGTCAACCATACAATCTTCTATAAAATAATATTACATGTAAATCAAAATTTTTTCTTCTTTTTCAACCACTCATTTTTCAAAAAATACTATTCCATTCATTTTTGTTACCACAAAATGGGGGCCAAACGGGAGCTTCATTTGGAAGAAAACCAAATTAGTTCACTTAAAATGTTAAATCTAGTTCTACGGACATTGGATTGGCATGGTTTCAAGTTTATCGAGTAATTAACCCATCAAACTATCAAAGTTCATTGGTTTTGCCCAAAAATTTCAAGTAGAGAACGCGTTACAAATATTCGGATTTGACTGTAGAAGCTAGAAATAAGAAAAAAAAAAAAACCAGCAACACGTGTATGAGAGAAATATGAAACTTTCAAGTAGATTAAAGGGAATTAATTTGCGAAATATATAAACAGAATTTTTTTTATTTTTTATTTTTTGCGTACTCAACATATATGTTTGAGTCTCCCAGATTCTCCATAGCATGTTGTGCCACCACCTACCATCCATGCCTCAAGTCAACCAGATCAACTTGTGAGGAGGGGTGCCATGTGTTTGAAACTCAATAGATATCATTGGTGCATTTTGTTATCAAATTAGAAAAATTCAAACTATAGATTTATGCAGTCACATGTATAGAATTCCGACGAAAATCAAATTTCTATTGAATTATCATAACACGTAGAACTGAAGAATAATCATTTAACCTATAGTAGATGGAAGCATCGTACACACCTACCAATTCATTTATACTTTTAATTATAACTTGAAAATGAAATAACCACTTGCACCTCTACCTACCTTAATTTAAAAGCTTTTGAATGTATAAAGTAGGACAATGGATGTTGTTTCTGCGATGGCACCCCAACCTTTTATAAATCTGCTTCCTCTCTCTTATGTTTTCTCACAATTGATTAGGATTAAAGGAAATGTGTAATAGGAAAATGGGGGCTTAAGCATGGGTAGGAATCGCTAGTATACATCCCTAATTAAGGTCAACTTAAAGCAGCTTTTTTATTTTTTATTTTCATGTACTTCATTTGAAGTTATATATATGTGCCAATTCTCCAAAATTTGTTAAATGTTGAAAACGAGCATTGACCAAGAGCCAAGATATACGAAATCAGTACAAAAAGGGAAAATATGGACAAATTTGCAAAAAAATTACCAAATTGCAAGGGATATATACTGAGAACTAGTGTACTGAAATATGCATAAATAATACCCAATGTGCCAAAATATATAAAAATGTACTGAAAGTACCAAACTGCCTTCAAATGCACCATACACGTTGAATGTACCAGAATGCACAAAATGCACCCAAAAAGGAAAAAATTAATAATAATAAAGTAAAAATAAAAATAAATTTAAACAAATGCATGAATTGTCAAGCATAAGAAATTTATGACAACACACCAGAATGAATAAAATGTTTTGAAATTTATCTCACTACGTGAAATGTACCAAAACATTACTAAATTTACCAGTGTGTGAAAAATTTACTTAAACACTACAAAATGTATTCGAATATACAAAATTGTGCAAAATGTACTAAACCGTGCCAAATTTTTTTAAATGCATCATCCAAATGAACATAAATTTACCAGACTATTAAACATTACTAAAACCAGCCAAAAGTTACAAAAATGTACCAAATCATGCTAGAATGATCAAGTTGTGTGAAATGTACAAAATGGACCATAATTTACAGTAGTGCTCAAAATGCAAGAAACGAGTCAAAATGTGCCAAATTTTTGAAATGCATCAGCACATCTTAAAAGGTTCCATTGTACATGTAATGTACCAAAACGCCCTAAAATGCACCTAAAGGCATGATAAATAACAAAACGCCCTAAAATGTAGCAAAAAGTAAAAATGTACAACAGACCAAAAATTGTAACAAAAACTGCCAATATATACGACACTAAAAAAGTACCAAAATGCACAAAAATATTTTAATTTACAAAATTTATCAAAACAAGGAAACTGTGTGAGATGTAGCAAAACATACTCCGACATATCAAAATGTATCCAAATTGTACCAAACATACTAAAATGTTAATAAAAAAAAAAAAAAAAAAAAAAAAAAAAAAAGAACATAAATTAAATCATGGAAGGTTAGCTAGCAAAGAGTCATTGCATGTTCCAAAGGAACTTAACAAGGTAAATAGCAAAAAAGATTGAGGAAACCATGCAAGGATATCCAAGTTGTGGGCCGAGTGCTCAAGTGTAACAAGATAGATTTTTCGAGATGGTAGTGAAGGAAGACCCGAACCTTAGGGCAATTGATTCAAGCTAAAGAGGAATAATAAGGATGTATGAAACGGGGCATAACTATCAACTCAATTGTCAGATTTTCATCCGCGAGTACACTTTGGAACCTTCTTCTTCTTCTTCTTCTTCATTGCATGTTCCAAAGGAACTTAACAAGGTAAATAGCAAAAAAGATTGAGGAAACCATGCAAGGATATCCAAGTTGTGGGCCGAGTGCTCAAGTGTAACAAGATAGATTTTTCGAGATGGTAGTGAAGGAAGACCCGAACCTTAGGGCAATTGATTCAAGCTAAAGAGGAATAATAAGGATGTATGAAACGGGGCATAACTATCAACTCAATTGTCAGATTTTCATCCGCGAGTACACTTTGGAACCTTCTTCTTCTTCTTCTTCTTCTTCTTCTTATTCTTCTTTTATTGACTTTGTTTCTTTATTGGATGACTTGGTCAAATTTTCAAGGCCAAATTCAGATGTTTATGGACTCGTTTAGGGTGTTTCTAATTGCACTTGAATCAAAAAAGAAAGGAAGAAATAAAGTATGAAAATCTCAAGAAAAGCCAAATCGTCTTACTAATTCCAAGAATTCTTCTAAAATTCTAGAAAGGCATAATTTGAATCCCGTTATAGGATGTACTTCGAAATCCACACAATATTTGATGGAATCTCAAGAAAGTTAAAAACAGAACTATAATCTTGACCAAATGATTTTTTGAATCAAGAACCAATGTTGGAAGTGTTGAACACCACAAAGATTGGAAGTTTGAGTTCGAGATAGTTCAATTAAGAACAACGTATGAACGTGAATAAATATTACTTTGCATATTAACCTTTGAAAAATAATGTCTTGATATTGTTGCACAATGAATAATGCCTCCTATATATAAGCAATTATTAGAAATCCTAAATGACTCATAAAATATCAAGATAACATCAAACAAATAGAGACCTAAACAAAAACCGAAACAAATAAGCTGCCTTCAGATTTTGAACTATGAATGCACGCCATGTATTGTGGTGCGTGCGAAACAGTTACTTGATTTGGCATCAACTAAAATTTTTGCTTTCCCATGCCTTCGTGTACAGTTTTTTCAGCTATACTCCTAGCTCCACTTCTTCCAACTTGTCTTGAATTAAGTGCACTAAGGTTGGTTCTTCCTTCATGTCCAACTTGAAGTTTGGTATCTTTCTTGTTGTACTTGAGCACTTGGCCCACATTGCTTGGAAGTCCTTGTATGCTTTTTTGATCTTTTGAGCTTTTGGTCTAGTAATCACTCCATCTGGAACTTGCAAAGATCCCTTGGTAGCTTGCCCTCCATGGTTTTCATCATTCCCTCTCTCTTTAAAAGGATTTGAACTCGAATCTTCCCCTACATAAAAAAGAGAACAATGAACAACATTGAAAGTAGTAGGCACATTATACTCTTATGGAGGGTCCAATTTGTAGGCATTATCATAAATCTTTTCAAGGGCTTGGAAATGGTCCATTTCTTTCTAATTTGGACATTCTTTGAGCTTCCTTTCGCATGTCCACACAACCCAATCTCTTGGTTCAAAAGTTACACATCTTCTTTCTTAATTAGTTTGAGTCCCATAATGTTTATTCATTTTCTTAGTTAGAAGTCGAATCTTCTCATGGATTGGACCTTACCAGCTTAGCCTTCCTTCTCCCATTAACAGAAAAAGGAATTAAATCCAATGGAGTTGTGGATTAAAGCCATAAACAATTTCAAAAGGCGAATAAGAAGTAGTAGAATGCATGGCCCAATAATATTCAAATTCTATAAATGGTAAAAATCCTCCCAACTTTTCAAATTCGTATTGATTATGGTGTGCAAAAGTTTAGTTAATGTCCATTAACTAGGTTAATCCATCTGTTTATGGTAACTAGTAGAATATAAAGGCTTAGTTCCCAACTTATCCCACAATATCTGATATGATCCATGCCAAGAACTTGAGAGAGCAAGGCGGATCAAGAAAGGATCCCAAGATCGTCTAGGAACATATATGGATGACACTGTGACCCGTTGACTATATTGAAGCAAGAACCTTGGTAAAAATGGAAGCAACACAATCAATTATGGAGGGATTGGTTGATAAGTTGGTAGGTGAATGCCACGGAAAACTCAGATAAGTTCAGAAGTTCTCACAAAATTTTGACTGAAAATCTGAATTGCTTTGTTCATCAAGCTAATAGCTATTTAAATACAAGGAGGTCCAGGAATTTGACAACTACAAAATCCCAAATTCTTTGCCATGAATTTTTTAAAATTGATTCCTAATTGAACTCCTTAAATCACGTTTATTCAACCTTCAAATAAGGAAGGTATCCAAATTGGCACTCAACCCTTACAATTTAGTAAAATAATTAACAAAAAATAAGAAAGATAAATTAGCCATGTTAAGAAGGTTGCTTTTTTAAATGGCATCCAACCAAAATCATGCAAGTCACCAATTTAGGAACTGTTTCCTTTAGTGCACACAATCTTGATTTGTCTCCTTGAAGAACTTTATTGCTTGATTATTCCAAGGCTTCAATCATGGAAATCAATTCTTGTGGAACACGTGGAGCATCTTCCTTGGGCTTCCAAGAATCCATCTCAATCCAAATGTTTTTGAATAAGCCCATTGAGAGTTTCCTTGAGCCTTTTAGTTCGAGCTCTTGTAACCAGGCCAATTGGAACTTCAATCGGATCTGCATTCCATTTATTAGACGTGCCCTCATCATTCCCCTCCTCTTCAAAAGGATTTGTCCTCAAACCATTACCTGTATCAAAAGGACATAAATCAGTGACAATGAAAGTGAAACTAACATGGTACTCACCTAGCAAATCCAACTTGTATGCATTGTAATTGATACGCTCAAGGAAGTGAAAACATCCATCTCCCCTGGGAAGCAACTTAGAGCACCTTTGTGTCAGAAATCTCTCTTTCCTCATGTGCAACCAAACCCAATCGCCAAGTTCAAAAATCAGATTTCGTTGCCCTTTGTTAGCTTGTTTTGCATACTGCTCTATTTTTCTCCGAATGTTGAGTCATGCCTTCTCATGTATATGCCTAAAAAATTCAGCCTTTTTCTTTCCATCCAAATTAACACTTTCAAACAAGGGCAATCATGTTAAATCTAATGGAGTTAAATGGTTTAACCATAAACATTATAAGCAAACTCAACATGAGGTAAACACTCTTCCAAAGTTTTGATGTTCTTTTTAATAATAGCCCTTGACAAAGTAGACAAAGTCCTATTTACTAGTTCGATTTCACCATTAGTTTGTGGGTGACAAGTAGTAGAAAATTTGTTTAGTTCCTCACTTACACCACAAAATCATCCAAAAGTAACTCAAGAAGTTAGCATCTCCATCCGAAACTATTGTTCAGGCATACCATGTAACTACAATTTCTCTATAGAACAAATCAACAATGTGGGAAGCATCATCGGTTTTGTAACATGGAATAAAATGTGCCGTCTTAGAAAATCTAACCACAACTAGAACCACAAAAATTGAATCTCGGCCATGTTTAGACTTAGGTAAACCTAACACAAAATCCATCAAAATATCGATCCAAGATTTCGCTTGCCTACATGTGACACATCTACCACAAATTCTCTCAATGTCCCTTTTCATGGTGGCCAATAGAAATGTTTTTGCAAAATGGCTGAGGTCTTAGCAATTCCAAAGTGTCCCATTAAACCTCCACCATGGGATTCCCTGATTAAAAACTCTCGCAAGGAGCAATTTGGCACACACAACTTGTTCTCCTTAAACAAGACACCGTTGTACCTAAAGAACTTACCTGCTACATTTTCTCAACTCCTCATGAAAATTGTGGTCAAAAGGATACAATTCTTTAATGCTCTCAAAACCAAGTAGTTTTGCATCAAGAGTAGAGATTAATATGTAATTTTGAGAAAGTGCATCTACTACGATATTTTCCTTTGCTTGTATTGGATGATATATGGAAATGTCTCAATGAATTCCACCCATCGTGCATGTGTTGGCCTTTCAAATGTTTCAGGGATTTATGATCAGTGTGAATCACGAACTCCTTAGTTCAGAGGGAACCTGAAAGTGGCTCTATTTCGTTATATTCCATCCATATCCCAATTCCAAAGGCAGTGTTGCCATGTTTCCTTCCAATGCTCGAACCAATGCATACAATTCCTTCTCGTAAGTAGGGTAGTTTTAAGGCTGCTCGCTTAACTTCTCATTGAAATATGCAATTGGTCTTCCTCCTTGCATAAGAACTACATCTATATCCATCGCTCCTCTTTTTTTTTTTTTTTTTTTTTCACTCGCTTGTGCATAAAAAATTGTTTTTTCTTAATGGTCAAATATGCTCTCTTGTCTTCTCTCTGAATTTTCTTGGCCTCTCTTATTTCTTTCTTCTGGTTCTCACTTGTTTTCTTTTTTTCACTCTCTTTCCTTTGATCAACCTCTTTTGTAACCCCACTTGATCTTCATAAACCTGCTTGGTGTCAAAGGATCTAGTGATAATCCTGTGATTAAGAAAAAAACGAGTATTTATTGGTGAAGTCATCATGCTTAACACGTCGATCAAATTGCCATGGCTGGCCTAGTAACAAAGTGTCCAACTTGCATCGGAACTGCATCACACAGAAGATCTTCATATTTTCCAAAGCAAAAGGAAACTAACACCTGTTCACTCACCCTCACCTCACCACTATCATTAAGCCGTTGCAACTTGTAAAGTTGAGAATGTTTAATTGTTGGCATCCATAATTTATCAACAATTGTAGTGCTAGCAACATGGCATCTAGTATGAAAGATGTTTTCTCATTGCACTTCATCATCTTCCTTGACTAAAGCTCTCCTTGCAAACAACAATTCTCCTTGGGTAGTGTATTCCTCATCACCCACATCCTCCAATGGTGGCATAGATTTGGTGTCTTCTTCAGCCTCGATCTCAACTTTACCATCATCTTGCAATACCATAACTCTTTTTTTCGGACATTGGCTCGCTACGTCACCCTTACCTTGGCATTTAAAACACTTAATATTCACAATTTCGAGAAGTTGAAGGATCGGTTTTACCTTGATTTCCATGGCTGGTTATTCCTTGCTTTTGATTGGTTCTGGGGCTGACCATGGCTTGTTAAAATTCAGCTTCCAAGATGAAACTGGGTTAGAGTGTTGTAGTGTATCGTTGCCCCTCCTTTTGAGCTAGTTCTCAATTTTGATAGCCATGTGAACCATATCTTTCAACACCACATAATGTTGCAGTTCCACCAAATTAGCGATTTCACGATTCAACCCAACCAAGAACCTAGTTATAGTAGCCTCTCAGTCCTCCTCTACATTCGCTCAGATCATAGCGATTTCCATTTCCTTATAATAATCCTCCACACTCCAATTTCCTTTTCTAAGACATTGCGATTTTTGGTACAACACAAGATAGTAATGGCTTGGAACAAACCGCCTCATCGTAGTTTTCATCTCCTCCCAAGTCTCTACTAGACGCTCTTTATTTCTTCTCCAGTTTAACACTAGTTGATCCCACCAAACAATCGCATAGTCGGAAAACTCAATGCCTGCAAATTTAACCTATTTATGCTCGGAATAATTATGACAATCAAACACTAATTCCATCTTTTTTTCCCACACAAGGTAAGCTTCAGGATCATTTTTCCTTGAAAATATGGAATCTTCATCTTAATACTAACCAAGTAATCTTCCCGATTCCTAGCCTCTATACCCCGACCTCCATATCTCCTATTGGTAACAACCAAAACTTGATCATCTTCCTCACAAAAACCATCCCCATAATACTCTTCTTCAACTCTCACCTCTCTAGGTTGAATTCTCACTCTTCTTCGTACATTAGGAGCATTTTGTGCCTGCCGCATTCTTGCATTCTCTAGCTGACCTATCCACTCATGAACCTACTCCATCTCTGCTCTCAACAGTTTCCTCATCTGACCCATCAAAGCTATCATGAGAAACTTCGGATCAACCTTTCCTGATGCGTCTCCGGAAGTATTTCTGTTCTTGTTGTTTGACGTGTTTGCTGCAAATGAAGTTAGAAAAAAATGACCTCACGCACTCCCTTACGTTTTCCACTCACAGAACGATTTCACTCACTTACACTCGTGTTTCACACGAAATGAAATCAAATTGGCTTTTACCCTCTTATGTGCTCACTACTCTTGCCTTTTTCCACTCGTAGTAAACCTCTGTAGGTTCTAATCAAATTTACCGGACAAGTATCATAGTTTTCAGTAATGATTCACCAAGAACTCACAAAGAGAAATTCGGATTTTAAAGGCAAGAAAACAAGGTTGTGTCAAGGATTTCGAGATTTTAGATTTTGACACACAAATTTGTGGGCAATAAAGAAGAAACAAAGATGAAAACAAATTTAAAACATGAATTAGATACTCCCTTTTTTTCCTTTTTCTTTTTTCGGTTTTTTCTTTTTTTCTTTTTTCTTTTTTTTTTGTTTCATTTTTCTTTTGTTTTGTTTTGTTTGTTTTTTCTTTCTTTGTTTTTTATTTATTTATTTTTTTTTTTGTACAAACCTTTAACTAGAACTAGGCTTTGATACCAAATGAAATGATCCACGCCAAAAGGTTGAGAGAGAGCAAGTTGGATCAAGAAAGGCTCCAAGATCGTCTAAGAACATATTTGGATGACGCTGCGACCCGTTGCTTATAGGGAAGCAAGAACCATGGTATAATAGAAATGCCACAATCAATTATGGAGATATTGATTGATAAGTTGACAGGTGAATGTCATGGAAAACTCCGAAAAGTTCAAAAGTAAAAGAACCAAAGAGAATTAATTTACTATCACAAATTTTTGACTGAATATCTGAATTGCTTTATTCATCAAGCTAATAGCTATTTAAATACAAGGAGATCTACAAATTTCACAACTAGGAAATCCCAAATTCGCTGCCATGAATTTTTCAAATGGATCCCTTATGGCCTTAAATCATGCTTACTTCACCTTCAAATAAGGAAGGTATCTAAATTGGCAATCAAGCCTTACAATTCAGCAAAATAGTTAACAAGAAACAAGAAGGATAATTTAGCCATAATAAGAAGATTGCTTTTTTCTAAATGGCAGCCAACCAAAATCGTGCAAGTCACCAATTTAGGAACCTTTTCTTCTAATACACACAATCTTGAGTTGTCTCCGTGAAATATTTTATTGCTTTTGTATGATGGCTTGAACCATGGAAATCCATTCTTGTGGAACACGTGGAGCATCTTCCTTGGGCTTCCAAGAATTATCCTCAGTCCAAATGTTAGTGTCTATGGCTCTTAGATTTGATCTGTGTAGTTTGTAGATATTGTGGATGCTATTCGGCTGATGAAATAATTCTGAGAACTAGCGAGAGAATAAATATACGAAACAATAATGGGGGATGATTTGTGTTGCAAATCAAGTTTGTCTTTTGGTTTACAATTTGTGTACTTACCATAAATGAATTATGTAATTAGGATAGTAATGATGGTAGAATGTGAATTGGACGCAAATTACATTGTTCTTGGAACATAATGTGTCATTTATTTATTTTTATGTAGATGCTGACATATTATTGTGGAGGAACAAGAAATTATCTGCTGCCGTAATTGGTGGGGTTAACAACTGCCTGGGTCCTTTTCGAATTACTTGACTACCATTTGCTTACTCTGGTCTGCCACATTCCAATTCTCGCCCTCGCAGCCTTGTTTTTATGGTCCAGTGTATCAACATTTATAAACAAGTGAGTAATCCATATCATAACTTTTATGGTGATATTCTGTGAAGGGTAAGTCTTTTAGCACAAATAGTACATAAATTTTGAAGAAGGAACGTAACAAGACATGCTCTATCCATTGTATGTTTGGAATTTATTTGATCTTATTTGAACTAAGAACTGCAAAAGATTCTTATATTTATGCCAGTTTTATGATGTTGCTGATTGTATCTAAAGCAATTCTACCAAAACAATTTTTTTCCCAGCAACTGAATGGGTGAAGGGAAAACAAGTGGAGGAAGTATTGACCATCAAGAATACATAAGTATGTTAACTTTTTAATTTGGTTTAATCCCTCGTCTTTGATTCAAATTTATAGACATTCAAATTGAAAGTTCGATGATTGTTACTTCTTGTCAAGACTCGAGGAAACTGAAGAGTGGGCACTACTGCAAAATTGGGGAAATCATAGAAAATGCAGGAAAACGCCTTCTAGAAGAATACATGGTAAGAAAATCGAATGTGCACTCATCAATATGATTTCTTTGCTATGTTAGGAACTGAACTAGATATTTGTCACTTGGTATTTATTTTAAAAAGGTACTTCAGGATCAATACCTTTTTCTCTTTATTTTTGGTTCCAGGACTCCTCAGCCTCACTGACTAAAATAAAGCATATGGCATGCAGCGATTCGACATCTACTGACCCTATTACAAGCTACAAACTAGTCCAAATGCTTGCTTGCTGATAAAAAAACGTTGTCTACACCTTCAATTCCATTTTCTGGTCGAATATTTTGTACTATTTTAGTAAGTTATTTTTGGAGTAGTAATCGATACTTTTGGCACATTAATATCAACTTTTTGACTAGGCTAATGATGTTCTTAGTAATCATTTAGATTATCTCTACATTTTAGTATATTATATTTGATCGCATTTAATACTTTTATTTATTGGTATTATGAAACACATGATTATATTATATGTCTTGGTATAAATAATTCTTTTAATTATTCTAAGCTTGTTCATAACTAAATAAATAAATATTTTTTAAAAATAAAATTCACGTTTACGGGCGTGCACATGCACGTCGTAAAAGGTAAAAGGTTGACTTTTTACGGTGTGCAAGTGACGCAGTAAAAGAAATGAGTATTTACGGTGTGCCAATAGTTGAAGTAGTTATGGTGGGCAAATGCACGCCGTAAAAAGTACATTAACGGCATGCTTTTATTTATTTATGGCTTGCAATGCACGCCGTAAAAGGATGCGAGCATTTACGGCATGGCTTTATATGGCATGCTCTTGTACGCCGTAAAGTACTTTTTACGGCATGCATTGCATGCCGTAAAAAGTAAACTTTGTTGTAGTGTTTGTTTAGAACTTGTTTAGCATACTTAGTGTAGGTTTCTTCATGTATCATCTGCACTGCATACATTAAGCTATTGTGAGTGACTATGACTCTCGACTGCATGTATGAGGTTTGGGATGGATTGACCTTTAACTAGCTGATCTAAACTCTAGTATATTCTCCATAAAGAAAATAGTATTGAACTTCAAAAGAATTGAATAATTTGTCAATAGAAAAAGTAAGACATCTTATACTTCTCCTCAGCCTTTGAGACTCGAGTAATTTAGGAAGCTTAATCTTCATATAAGATATGACAAAAAATTGAGAAGAAAAATATATATGCTTCCAGATATCGGGAGAAAAGGTTATACAAATATAAATATGAGCTTTTGTTTAAAAGTCATAGTAGCATTGGATTTGACTTTAATACTTTGAGAAAAATATTCATTCACCAATGATCTCTTTACATGTCCTTTCTCAATGATTTAAGGTTTTGAGTCTTGCTTACAAGAGATTAGTAGCACTTTTCGCACATGGGTTTTTTTTATATAATTTATTCCAAGTTTAGAATGAGTTAGGTGAGAATAATTCATTGTTCATGAATTATATCTGTACAATTAATTAAGTAACTGTGCGTGTGATCACATGATTTGAGCTTTCAAGACATAATATTATATTTAAAAATAAACTAGATATGAGTTAGGGGGTTTGGGGGGAGAGTTATTTTGATTAATGATTTGTTTTGATGATATGACTAGCAAAAATTAGATGTTTTGTCTATTGATATCATGTTAAATATTTTGTATTATATTGATATCATATTTTGAATTACTATCTATCTCAACTTGTCATGTTTTAGTTTCTAAGTTATTGATGCACGTAGTATTACATTTTTTGGTGTTACACATATTTTACTTGCGTTGTTAAAATGACTTAGTTATATACTTTATTGTAAGTTTTCTCTTGCTTTCATATGTGATATTGTTGATTTCAAGGTTTCTAGGAAACATGTATGTCAACTTATTGAAATGAAGTTTGGTATTGAGTATTTGGGTAGGTAGTGTTAAGTTGTGTTTATTAATTGTAATTTTGAAATAAATGATTTTGTCTCGAAACGTTAAAGGGGGAGTTTTTAGGTCCAAATCATGTTGGTTTTTTTGTATCCAAAATCATATTTATTGAGTTGTATTATCACGTCAAAGAGTCGGGAGATATGTGTTGAAGAAATCTAAGATGGAATAAGAAAAATAAATTCCAGCAAAAACGCTCACCGAGTGCTCTAGTGTCTTTTTTAGAGATCCACTTCTCATTAAACGTGAATTAGCATTGAACAGTGGTAGACCACTTACTAACCACGAATTGTAACTCTTGAGCGGTGGATATATTCTGCCAAACTCTGTTTTTAACATCTCGAAAATTTAAGGTATCAATTTATGAAAGTTTTTTCAATAGTAGGTCGATAACACCTAGAAATGAGGTGGTATCACCCAATATATCACTGTAACATCCAAAAATTCGAACAATAGTACATAGCTAATAGATAGATACCTTGGAATAAAATTAATTATAAAGTATAAGACTTTATTAGGGTAAGTAAAACAATCACTTATACTAAATTTAGTACAGCCCTTAAAAACTTCCCATGAATCTATAAATAGTAGACAAATGTTTTATTTCAAAACATACAAAGCTAACCATTGGCAAAAGTTTTCTTCCTTCATTTTTAAGAACTTTAAGGCTGAAAAATCTATCTTTTATTCAGAAAAATAGCAAGGTAACATCTCAATCCTTCAATTTTTAGTTTGGGAAAAGAATGATTGATGTTCTATAATCTTTACAGATACGCAAAATGCTGTCAAAAGCTCATTTTTAATTCAAGTTTCTTAAAAATCAAATTCCTTGAGCTGTTTTATCAAGGTTGTACTGTCATATATATTATCACACCATAAACAATTTCAAAAGGCGAATAAGAAGTAGTAGAATGCATGGCCCAATAATATTCAAATTCTGTAAATGGTAAAAATCCTCCCAACTTTTCAAATTCGTATTGATTATGGTGTGCAAAAGTTTAGTTAATGTCCATTAACTAGGTTAATCCATCTGTTTATGGTAACTAGTAGAATATAAAGGCTTAGTTCCCAACTTATCCCACAATATCTGATATGATCCATGCCAAGAACTTGAGAGAGCAAGGCGGATCAAGAAAGGATCCCAAGATCGTCTAGGAACATATATGGATGACACTGTGACCCGTTGACTATATTGAAGCAAGAACCTTGGTAAAAATGGAAGCAACACAATCAATTATGGAGGGATTGGTTGATAAGTTGGTAGGTGAATGCCACGGAAAACTCAGATAAGTTCAGAAGTTCTCACAAAATTTTGACTGAAAATCTGAATTGCTTTGTTCATCAAGCTAATAGCTATTTAAATACAAGGAGGTCCAGGAATTTGACAACTACAAAATCCCAAATTCTTTGCCATGAATTTTTTAAAATTGATTCCTAATTGAACTCCTTAAATCACGTTTATTCAACCTTCAAATAAGGAAGGTATCCAAATTGGCACTCAACCCTTACAATTTAGTAAAATAATTAACAAAAAATAAGAAAGATAAATTAGCCATGTTAAGAAGGTTGCTTTTTTAAATGGCATCCAACCAAAATCATGCAAGTCACCAATTTAGGAACTGTTTCCTTTAGTGCACACAATCTTGATTTGTCTCCTTGAAGAACTTTATTGCTTGATTATTCCAAGGCTTCAATCATGGAAATCAATTCTTGTGGAACACGTGGAGCATCTTCCTTGGGCTTCCAAGAATCCATCTCAATCCAAATGTTTTTGAATAAGCCCATTGAGAGTTTCCTTGAGCCTTTTAGTTCGAGCTCTTGTAACCAGGCCAATTGGAACTTCAATCGGATCTGCATTCCATTTATTAGACGTGCCCTCATCATTCCCCTCCTCTTCAAAAGGATTTGTCCTCAAATCATTACCTGTATCAAAAGGACATAAATCAGTGACAATGAAAGTGAAACTAACATGGTACTCACCTAGCAAATCCAACTTGTATGCATTGTAATTGATACGCTCAAGGAAGTGAAAACATCCATCTCCCCTGGGAAGCAACTTAGAGCACCTTTGTGTCAGAAATCTCTCTTTCCTCATGTGCAACCAAACCCAATCGCCAAGTTCAAAAATCAGCTTTCGTTGCCCTTTGTTAGCTTGTTTTGCATACTGCTCTATTTTTCTCCGAATGTTGAGTCATGCCTTCTCATGTATATGCCTAAAAAATTCAGCCTTTTTCTTTCCATCCAAATTAACACTTTCAAACAAGGGCAATCATGTTAAATCTAATGGAGTTAAATGGTTTAACCATAAACATTATAAGCAAACTCAACATGAGGTAAACACTCTTCCAAAGTTTTGATGTTCTTTTTAATAATAGCCCTTGACAAAGTAGACAAAGTCCTATTTACTAGTTCGATTTCACCATTAGTTTGTGGGTGACAAGTAGTAGAAAATTTGTTTAGTTCCTCACTTACACCACAAAATCATCCAAAAGTAACTCAAGAAGTTAGCATCTCCATCCGAAACTATTGTTCAGGCATACCATGTAACTACAATTTCTCTATAGAACAAATCAACAATGTGGGAAGCATCATCGGTTTTGTAACATGGAATAAAATGTGCCGTCTTAGAAAATCTAACCACAACTAGAACCACAAAAATTGAATCTCGGCCATGTTTAGACTTAGGTAAACCTAACACAAAATCCATCAAAATATCGATCCAAGATTTCGCTTGCCTACATGTGACACATCTACCACAAATTCTCTCAATGTCCCTTTTCATGGTGGCCAATAGAAATGTTTTTGCAAAATGGCTGAGGTCTTAGCAATTCCAAAGTGTCCCATTAAACCTCCACCATGGGATTCCCTGATTAAAAACTCTCGTAAGGAGCAATTTGGCACACACAACTTGTTCTCCTTAAACAAGACACCGTTGTACCTAAAGAACTTACCTGCTACATTTTCTCAACTCCTCATGAAAATTGTGGTCAAAAGGATACAATTCTTTAATGCTCTCAAAACCAAGTAGTTTTGCATCAAGAGTAGAGATTAATATGTAATTTTGAGAAAGTGCATCTACTACGATATTTTCCTTTGCTTGTATTGGATGATATATGGAAATGTCTCAATGAATTCCACCCATCGTGCATGTGTTGGCCTTTCAAATGTTTCAGGGATTTATGATCAGTGTGAATCACGAACTCCTTAGTTCAGAGGGAACTTGAAAGTGGCTCTATTTCGTTATATTCCATCCATATCCCAATTCCAAAGGCAGTGTTGCCATGTTTCCTTTCAATGCTCGAACCAATGCATACAATTCCTTCTCGTAAGTAGGGTAGTTTTAAGGCTGCTCGCTTAACTTCTCATTGAAATATGCAATTGGTCTTCCTCCTTGCATAAGAACTACATCTATATCCATCGCTCCTCTTTTTTTTTTTTTTTTTTTTTCACTCGCTTGTGCATAAAAAATTGTTTTTTCTTAATGGTCAAATATGCTCTCTTGTCTTCTCTCTGAATTTTCTTGGCCTCTCTTATTTCTTTCTTCTGGTTCTCACTTGTTTTCTTTTTTTCACTCTCTTTCCTTTGATCAACCTCTTTTGTAACCCCACTTGATCTTCATAAACCTGCTTGGTGTCAAAGGATCTAGTGATAATCCTGTGATTAAGAAAAAAACGAGTATTTATTGGTGAAGTCATCATGCTTAACACGTCGATCAAATTGCCATGGCTGGCCTAGTAACAAAGTGTCCAACTTGCATCGGAACTGCATCACACAGAAGATCTTCATATTTTCCAAAGCAAAAGGAAACTAACACCTGTTCACTCACCCTCACCTCACCACTATCATTAAGCCGTTGCAACTTGTAAAGTTGAGAATGTTTAATTGTTGGCACCCATAATTTATCAACAATTGTAGTGCTAGCAACATGGCATCTAGTATGAAAGATGTTTTCTCATTGCACTTCATCATCTTCCTTGACTAAAGCTCTCCTTGCAAACAACAATTCTCCTTGGGTAGTGTATTCCTCATCACCCACATCCTCCAATGGTGGCGTAGATTCGATGTCTTCTTCCCTCGGTCTCAACTTCACCACCATCTCACAATACCATAACTCTTTTGCTCGGACTTGCTATGTGACCCTTGCTTTGGCATTTAAAACAATTAATATCATGATTTCGAGTGGTGGAAGAATCAGGTTTACCCTGATTTCCATGGCTGGTTATTCCTTGCTTTTGCTTGGATCTGGAAGTGACCATGGCTTGATTCTCCTCTTTCTTCACAAAATTTGTCTTCCAAGATGAAATCGAGTTAGGGTATTGTTGTGAATTGTTGCCCCTCCTTTTGAGCTGGTTCTCAATTTTGGTAGCAATGTGAACCATATCTTCAAACACATAATGTTGCAGTTCCACAAATTAGCGATTTCACAATTCAAACACACTAAGAACCTAGCCATAGTAGCCTCTCGGTCCTCCTCTACGCTTGCTCGGATCATAGCAATTTCCATTTCCTTATAAAATAATCCTCCACATGCCGATTACCTTGTGTAAGTCTTTGCAATTTTTGGTACAACTCATGGTAGTGTGTGGCTTGGAACAAACAGCCTCCTCATCATAGTTTTCATCTCCTCCCAAGTGTCTACTAGGCACTCTCTATTTCTCCTTTGGTTTAATACTAGTTGATCCCACCGAACAATCGGATAGTCATAAAACTCAATGGCTGCAAGTTTAACCTTTAAGCTCGGAATAATTATGACAATCAAACACTAATTCCATCTTTTTTTCCCACTCAAGGTAAGCTTTAGGACCCTTTTTGCCTTGAAAGGATAGAATCTTCATCTTAATACTACCCAAGTTATTATCTTCCCAATTTCTAACTTCTCTACCCCAACCACCATATCCTATTGCTAACAACCAAATCCTGATAATCTTCTTCACCAAAACCGTCCCCATAATACTCATCTTCAACTCTCACCTACCTAGGTTGAATTCTCCCTCTTCTTCGCACATTAGGAACATTTTGTGGTTGCCCCACTCGTGCATTCTCTACCTAATCTATTTACTCATGAACCTTGCTCCATCTCTGCTCTCAACAATCTCCTCATCTCACCCATTAAAGCTTCCATGAGAAACGGATCAAGCTTTCCCGATGCGTCTCTGGAAGTATTTGTGTTCTTGTTGGTTGACATATTTGCAACAAACAGAGTTAAGAAAAATGACCTTACACAATCTCTTACGTCTTTCACTCAAAGAATGATTCACTAATTCCACTGTGTTTTCACACAAAACGAAATCAGATTGGCTTTTACCCTCTTACGTGCTCACTACTCTTTCCTTTTTCCACTCGTAGTAATCCTATAGGTTCTAATCAAAATATCCAAACAAGTATCCCAGTTTCCAGCAACGATTCACCAAGAACTTCACAAAGAGATATCGGATTTTAAAGACTAGAAAACAAGGCTGTGTCAAGGATTTTGGGAGTGACAAAGAAGAAGTAAAGATGAAAACAAATTTAAAACAGGAATTAGATACTCCCTTTTTTTTGTGCAAATCTGTAATTAGAACCAGGCTCTGATACCAAATGATATAATTCTCACCAAGAAGTTGAGAGAGAGAGAGCAAGGTGGATCACAAAAGGCTCCAAGATCATCTAGGAATAGATTTGGATGATATCGCGACCCCATTGCTTATATTGAAGCAAGAACCTTGGCATAATGGAAAAGAACAGGTTTATATGACATCGCAACCCATTTCTTACATTGAACCAAGAACCTTGGTATAATGGAAACACCACAATCAATTATATTGATTGATAAGTTGGTAGGTGAATGCCATGGAAAACTCCGAAAAGTTCCAATGTTCTAAAAGAACTGAAGATAATTTACTATTTTGAATGAAAATTTGAATTATTTTATTCATCAAGCTAATAGCTATTTAGCCTCCGTTCGGCCCCCATTTTGTGGAAATGAAAATGGGTGAATAGTATTTCTTTGGAAAATGAGTGGTTGAAAAATAAGGAAAAATATTCAATTTACGTGTAATATAATGATTCCGATTGTGTGGTTGAAAATAGGAAAGAAAAATGGAATGTAAATGAATGGAAATACAAGAAGGTCCAAAAATTTTATGACTAGAAAATCCCAAATTCGTTGCCATGAATTTTGTAAAATTGATTCCTAATAGAACTCCTTAAATCATAATTATTCCACCTTCAAAGTATCTAAATTTGCACTCATCCCTAATTAATTCAGCAAAATAATTAACAAGAAATAAGAAAGATAAATTAGCCATGTTAAGAATATTGCTTTTTAAATGGCAGTCAACCAAAATCGTGCAAGTCACCTTTTCCTTGAAGAACATTATTACTTGATTATTTCAAGGGTTGAATCATGGAAATCCATTCTTGTGGAACATGTGGAGCATCTTCCTTGGAAATCCATTTTAGCTCAAGCTCTTGTAACTGGGCCAATTGGAACTCGAATAGGATCTGCATTTCATTCATTAGACGTGCCCTCATCAAAATCCTTCAAAAGTAGCTAAGGAACTTAAACATCATCAGTTTTATTACAAGGAATGAAATGTGTCATCTTACTTTACCACTACCACAAATTTCGAATCTCTACCCCAATTTTTTCCTAGGCAGCCCTGACACAAAGTCCATAGACACATTAACCATGGCTCACTAGAAACAACTAAGTTTGTATACAATTCCTATGGTAAAACCTTAGATATAGCCTTCTTACAGGTCACCAAAATGTACAATTAAACCCCAACTATGTGCTTCACGCGCTAACAATTCACACATGGTGCAATTAGGCACAAAACTTATTTTCCTTTTACCCACACACACATGTCATTGGCATGCATGTCAAGCATTTTGGCACTTAAAGAAGTAAGAAGTGCATACCTTCTTGATCATCAGTAACTACGTTCTCCTTGCCTTGTTTATACCAAATGACAGGGATAAAGTTTCAATAAACTCCATCCGTCTCGCATGCCTCTTGCTTAAACTTACCTTTCCATGTCTCCAATGCGCAAACAAGAGTACAAAGCTCTTTGCCATAAGTAGGATAATTCAAAGCTATCTGCTTGGCTTTTTACTAAAATATGCTATTTGATGCCTACCTTCCTTAAGAAAGCTCCAATTCCTATTCCAACGTCATATTCAATCTCAACAGCTTGTTTGAGCCCCATGTTTCATATGTAGGGCCAATTGTTTTGTTAAAGTTAGGTAATACAAAAATGGGTGCAAAACACAAGCTATCCTTAATAATATTAAATACATTTTATTGTCCAATGTCCTAATGAAATCCAATACTTTTTCTCACAATCTTAGTGAATGGTATGTCAAATGTACTAAAATTTTTAAAAAAAGTACCTATAAAAAATAGCCAAATCATAAAAGCTTCTTACCGCAATTAAGCTTTTAGGCCTTGGCCACTCCTTGATGGCTTTTACTTTCTCTTCATATAACTTTCATACTAACAACAAAACCAAGAAAAACTACTTTTCCAATAAAAAAATGTTCACTTTTTAAAATTAACATGAAGTTAATCTTGTCTTAAAGACAAGAAGCACACATCTCAAGTGCTCTATGCACATTTAAACCCTAGCTATGCATTAGGATGTCAAAAAAAAAAAAAAAAAACTTCTACAAATTTGCCCATATTTGCACGCAAAACATGGTCATTAATCTCACGAAAGTACTAACTACAATAGTAAGTCCAAATGGTATAACTAACTACTCATGTAACCAATATTTAATTTTAAAAGTAGTACTCATCTCCTCCTTTCATTCAAATTTGGTGATAGCCACTTCTTAAATGCATTTTATTAAAATAAATGATCCATACAATTCATGAAGCATATCATCTAACCTGGTTATAGGATGGCAATGCTTTTCCATTACGTTGTTCATTGCCCAGCAATTGATGTACATTCTCCAAGTTCCAGCACTTTTGGCTAAAAGATGCACTAACACTACACATAGACAAATGCTCTCCCTCACATACCCTTTGCTCATCAACTCTACTTGCATTTGAGGCTCCTTTGTCTCCTCAATTTGGAATAACAGCTCCTGGTATAAAATTCAATTCTATCCCTGATTTCTATAAACATAAATTCATCATTTCAAATTGTTGTTGCATAGCTTCCATCAAGAAGAATTGTTTGTCTAGATGTAGATTCTTCTTTTCCAAACATCTTAATAACTTGAAAAAATAATCCTCGTGTGTTTGCACTCAAGTTTTTCACTAAAATTGTCTTTTTCTCGATAATTAGCTCACCACTCCTTTCTTTTTCCTCTCTATGCTTTCTTTGTCAAGCTCTCTATGGAGCTAACAAACTCAAACTTTGTAATGTTCAAAATTGCAAGAACTAAAGAAACAAGAAGGATGATACGACTCAAGAAAGGACTTAAGGAAAGATTAAAAGAGAATCAAAACAGCCCAAATTTTTTATGAAAAGATCTTATGTATTTGGTCTATGCCTTTTTCATAGTAGGATTGTGTAACACCTCGAAAATTTTAGAATAAAATTAATTTATTTTATATATTATATTTTGAGAGTTGAGGACTGAAATGGAAAAGGTTTTAAATTCCTATTTTATTTGTCTCAAATAATTAGATATTGATAGAGTGAGATTTGGTATATCGATATTGGACTCATTTTGTAGGTCGTAATTAATTAGAAGTCTTTGACTCAAGAAAAAGTTATTTTGGATAAGAACATATTAAGTTAGACCCAATTGAGATAAAACAGGATAAATAGAATTTTATGTAAGTTACAATTCAATTCATTTTCTCTTTATGGAAACTTGTAAAATGGATATTAAATTGTTAATCATTTTTTTGGTTTAATATTAACCCTTAGTTATGATTAGGCTAAGCTTTGGTGATAAATCCTAATGTAATTATAAAAACGGTTTAAGCTTGTCATTAATAACCCAATTCCCTTCCTTTCCCAGCAGTGAACGTGTATGTGTTTAACTAGAAAATCATCATTTTTACAAAATCCTAATTCTACTAATTAAACTCAACCTTATCCAAGCCAACTCATGGTACACGGCTCCTCTATTCCAATTAAACCAAAATTTAATCGTGTTTGTTGACTTCAACTATATTACATGTATTCCATTATTTCACCAAAAAAATATATGGCAGAAAGAAGTTTATAAAATCGACAGCCAATTTTAGAAACAAAGAAAGATTTAGACGTGCTACCATATTATTTTGTTTCAAGAAATGAATCTGATATAGCGAGATAAGATACTTTATGTGCAAGTGTTTTCGTTTCCTTATACTTTTATATTCAATTAAACATGCATGGGTTGCCTATGGACCTTCGGGTCCTTTAAAAAGAGATGAAATCCTACGACATTATAAGAGGACTTAAGATGGGTGTGTCACTTGTTTACCATATGCTCCAAAAGATCAGAGTTTTATTAAATGTATAATTTTTATCGTCATATATTTGTATATGGAAACTGCACATATCTTACTGGATGTTTTCAAATACTCACTCTCACAAACTTTTACAGGTTAGTTTGGGTCGACTGGACTTCGGCGAATTGGTGACACAGATTGTCAAGTGATAGAATAAAGGGGGAAAAAAAAAAAACAAGTAGTTTGCTGTTATGCTTTAAATTTGAATTGTTAGCTTTAATTGTTCAAAAGACCCACTTGTTTTATTAGTCATTTGATTATGCTTAAATCTTAGAAACTCAGATCTTGTGTTTTAATTATGTATGGTTGAAAATAAAGAATTTACTTTATTTTATTTGTGTCATTCCGTAATTATAAAAAGGAAAAAATAAATTTTTCTTAACACCCCAGTGTTTATGAAAATTTGGGGGGTTATAGATTGATTCCTAAGGAAGATATAAGTATCGAATTACTATAAAGATGTTGTTTCTTGTAAAATAACACAACGAAAATTCCAAAAAAAAAAAAGAAAAAAAAAGTTTTCTTGAAATTGAATATGCTTTTCTTCAACTTTCTTTGCCTTTTTCTTGAATTTTCTTACCTTTTTATTTTTGAACTTCGTTTTGTTGAACACAAACAATAATGGAAAGATAAAAAAAAAAAAAAAGGCAAGAAAAGAAAAAAGAAATTGTGTTAGTGAACAAGGGTTAATGCACTAAATAATTTTTTCTTGGTGTGCTTGTTTTGATATGAATGACTTTTAGGATGAAGATTTGATGAGTCACAAAGGAGAATTCAAACTGGAAAACAAAAGATAGACAAAGAACAAACCTTGATTTTAGAGCGAAGAATTTGATATCAGTTTGATGTGAATCACATTGTAGGATATACCGTGGAATCCATACAATTTTTGATAGAACCCCAACAAAGCTAAAATCAGATTTATAACCTTGACCCGATGATTTCTCGAATCAAGAACCAAGGTTAAAAGGGTTTAGAAAGCACAAAGATTGGATGTCTCGGGTAAGGTCAGGATTGTTCAATTAAGAACAAGATATGAAAAAGAGTAATTCACTTTGTAATATCTTTCAAATAATATCTTGGTGCCATTGTACAATAATTAATGCCTCATATAGGCAATAATAAAGAAACCTTAAATAACTAGTAAAACATCAAGATAACATCTAACATATAGAGTTCTAAACTTAAAACGGGAAAAAAAAAAACTATCTTCATATTTTGTAAAGCATCCCGTGTAATGGGGCGCGTTCATTTGATTTGGCCTCAATTAGAACTTTGCTTCCCCATGCACACATGCTGCTTTCCAGCTAAACTCTCGACTTTGCTTATTCCCATTTAGTTTGAATTAAGTGCACTAAGGTTGTTTCTTCCTTCAAGCCCATCTTGAACTTTGGTGTCTTGCTTTATCTACTTGAGCACTCGCCCTACGATGCATGTCCTTGCATGGTTTTCATGATCTTCTTTGCTTTTGATCTAGTAATCGGTCTATCTGAAATGTGCAAAGGATCCTTGCTAGCTTGCCCTTTATGATTCTCATCAAGAATTCTTTGAATATTCAAGAATAGCACCAACTTCAAAAATTATTTTCTTGGAAATCTTGTGGTGTTATATTGCACAAAAATAAAAATAAAAAGTTCTTACTGATGTCTGTCACATAAATCATCTGTTTCATTCTGCTTTTGATCTTTACTCTTGAGTCTTTTCTTGTCTCTCGTTCCATGGGTCTTGTTGGTTTGAACATTGAAAGACCGGGTTATTTTGAAGAATTTGAACAGGAGAGCAAAGAGAGGAAAAAAGATAGGTGGTGAACTTATTGTCGAGAAAAAAATCAATAGAGTGAAACACTTGAGTGTAAATGTGAGATTATTTTTTCAAGTTATAAAAAATTTCTGACAAGGGAGATTTAGCATCTAGGGAGGATAGCAACCATTTCTTTATGTTGAAAGCCATGCAAAAAAAATAAAAATAAATCATGTGGATGAATGGGGTGTGTGGGAAAATTAGGGATAGCACGTTGATAGGCTCTTCACGGTGATTTCAAATGTGCAAAGGGAATGACCAAAAGAGTCCCTAAATGTAGGAGGCAAGACAAGAAATGACCCAAAGGCTGAATTAATGATGTTCAAATAAAGCAAAAAAAAAAAGAATGAGGATGACTATCTCTTTGGCTGAATTTGGTAGGACTCAGTATAGAGCAAATAGGTATTGAAAGGGGTTTAGAGGAGACCCTAGAGGCTGAGATGGTGTATATATACATCTATTTGGAGTTGGTGAAAAAGTTGGAGTTCATATTTGATTGTCCTAACTATTCGGAGGATAAAAATGCAAAGCTAGCAGTGATTGAGTTCATTGATTATATGATAATATGGTGGGATTAATTAACAAATAGGAGAAGAAATCATGAGAGACTTGTAGAAAACTTGGGGTGAATTAAAAGCTCTCATGAGGAGGAGATTTATACCTATCAAAAATTACAGAGCCAGCTCAAGGTTCAAAGACTCTGTGTGTGTGTGTGTGTGTGTGTGTGTCTCGACCTTCTCTCTATTTCCCAAAATAGGATGAACATAGATATATTCTCTTTTTCATTATTTTCAGTCACCTCTCTATTTTCTCTCTTATTCTTATTATTTCTTGAAGTTTCATTTTCACTCTTACATCTCTTTCTCTTTCTCTTTCTTTTCTTCCTCACGTTTAACTTCAATTGGTCCTTATATATTTTTGTTTCTGTGCGAAAGGAGCAAAAGTAACCGATTGTTCATTTTTGACAAAAGTATACATCTTTTTAAATTCATCATGTATTGCCATCTATTATACTATATGCTCTTCCCAACAAGATATGCCTAGCATGCATTACATCACACATCACCTCAATAATATACCTCCCATTAGTAAAGCTCACCAGGGCTTGCTGGGCGGCCTGAAAGCCACAAGATTTGACACGAATCCCAAGAAAGCTAAAATATGAGTTATGACCTTGATACAGCAATTTGTTGATCAAGTACCAAGATTGGAAGGGTTGAATGCCATAAAGATTGGAAATCTTTGATAAATTCTTGATAGTTCAATTAAGCCCCCGTTTGAGCTCCATTATTTCTCATTACATTAAATTAAAATTTTCTCTCTCCTACTTTTGATCACACAATCTTCAATAAAATAATATTACACGTAAATCAAAAACTTTTCAACCACTAATTTTTCTAAAAAAAATACTATTCATCTCATTATGATCTACAAATAATTGGGCTCAAACGGCCCCTAAGAACATGATTGAAAGAAAATTCTCACTTTTATAATTAATCTCTCAAAATAATTTCTTATTCTTTTTACACGGAGCAAGGCCTTATGGCAAACTTAAAATATATATACAAATCAAAACGAAATCTAGATTCATTCAACCATTACAACTTATAGGTTCTAGGATGTTAAAGCATAGGCAAGCCCAACTTCTCAAGAACGATGGTACTAACTGTATTGGTACAACTTCAACCATCTATAATCATATTACATACTATGTTGTTAACATAGCACATAGTATGATATTTTCTCTCTGCTACTTATATCATCCACCTTAATTTGTGTACTAAGAGCACACTTCGAAACAACTGCTTCACCTTATATACTAGGTAGACCCAATCACCATTGCTAATATCCTCCAACTCAAGTATCTAATCATTATTAGTCTCATCCTTGGTCATCATTTTTATATTATCACGCATAATGCCCTTTTATTTCGGCGTTGAGATGGAATGTGCCCCCCATACCCAAGCATTGAAAGTACCTAATATCCTTATTAGTAGAAGGTTAGAAATTAGACTTGGATTTATTTTTGCTAGCTATCTCTTCTTTTCCCATTGATGGTTTGATCTTACTCTTTGAAACAATCCCCCATCACTCCGCTTCAATCTCCAAGGATGATTAGATTTAGAAGAATACTGTGTTGTTCCTTTTCTTTTTAGTTGGCCTCTCTACCTTCATAGCCATATATAGCTGTCTTCCAACTCTATATAATGATGTAACTCAATTGCACTGGATATATTCCTATTTAATCAATTAAAAAACCTATCTAATGTGGCCTCCCTATCCTCCTAAACATTAGCCTTAATCATAGCCACCTCCCTTTTATTATAATCCTCTACAATCCTTCAACCTTGAGTAAGGCTGTAATTTTTGGGAAAGTAATGACTTGGTTTATAAATCTCTTCGTCATAAGAGCTTGTTCACCCTAGGTTTCTGTAGGTCTCTCATGAATTCTCCTCATATTCGTCACCAATTGATCCCACAATTGTACATAATAAGACTGATTCTATCTATATTTTCTTGGTCTACAGGGTCTCCTACAGGGATTTCACACATATCTCCTCTATTCCTCATCCTAATCCCTTCAAACATCGAGACTTGGTCATCCTCATTCTCACAATCTAATTCATTCCTATCTTGCCACAAAACATTGAGAACTCTTTCTAGTTGTCCCCTGTAAGTTTGCAATCATTGTATCCTACCTATCCATTCTAGCCAAATTTCTTCAAAACACTACGTGCAATCTCTTATATTGTTGTTGGATGGCTTATAACATAAAGAATTTGTTGCTCTTTATGTCGTTGTAATGTTTAAACCAACAAGAACCTAAGAAATATGAATGATAACAAGACTCGAGGAAGGACCAAGAAGGAAAGAGAAAAAAAAGAATAGAATTACGCCAAGAACTCCAAAAAAAAATTTGTTGACGCACAAATCAATTCTTGATTGTTCTTGGAGCGATTTTGGATGTGAATGATTCAAAAAAATGGGAATGATTATTCATGTATGATTGTATAAGTGTAAGACTATATTTAATATAAAATTATAAGAGAAAGAGGGGAGGTGGAGAGACAAATTTATAAAAGTAGAGAGAGAGTGTGTGTGTAAATATAAATTCGTGATCATATGTAGAAAAGTGAAACGAAATGGCTAGTTATTAGGTATGGTCAATACATAAAATGGCGTATTGTCACGGAAATGGTCAAATCAATATCTTTAATCACGTGGTCAAATCAATTCACTTGGCTCGAAATTTGGTGTAAATAATGCATGTGATCAAACCAATTTTCTTATGGTCAAATCATTACATTGGCTTAAAATGATGTGTGAATAAGGTCAACAAATCATGTTTAATGACCATTAGGCACATTTACATATTTTTTTACGCATGATTTCATCTAAGTTCCAAAATAGCTCTCCACTAGGCCCTTAAACTATTGGTCAATAACCAATAAGGAAAACGTAACTTAAGTCCTAAATTTAAATCTAACAAAACTAGTAAATATTTGGGATGTTACTGGGGTACTAGAAACATTGGTGAACTCCCTACATTTATAATCATACTACACATTTTGTTGTTAACATGGCATCTAGTACGAAATATATTTTCTCTTTGGTGCTTCATATCGTCCACCTTACCTTCTACTAGTTACTCTATCTCATCACCATCACTAGGGCATCTCATCATTATCACTATCATCCACAATCACAACTTCCCATTATCATGCATAACTATTGCCTTTTTATTGGGCATTGAGATTCAATATGCCCCAAACTCAAGCATTTAAGACACCCAACATCCCTATTCCTAAAAGGTTGGAAATTAGAGTTGAGTTTATTTTTGCTAGCTATCTCTACTTTTTCCTTGGGTTTTAGGTGTTACTCTTTGAAATAACCCTGTTATTCCTATTATTATTACCCTACTTCGATCTCCAATGACGATTAGAAACTGAAGAATACTTTGCTGCTCTTTTTCTTTTCAATGGCCTCTCCATCTTCATAGCCATATATTGATCTTTCGACTGAACATAATGCTATATCCCAATCACATTAGTTATAGCCCAAATTTAATTTACTAAAAAACTAGGCTATATCCCTTGAACATTGAGTATGCTCTGTAACGTTTACAAAGGTTTCTATTGTAATGCACAAATCTCCTCCTTAGGAGAAGCTTAATACACCCCAAATTTCAATAGGTCTCTCTTGATTTCTCCTCTTGTTTGTCAACAATTGATCCCACAATATTATTTCATAATCAGTCAATTCTATCATACTAGTTTTTACATTTTCTCCATCGTACAAATATGGGAGTCAAAGTTCCAGGAGCTCTCTACCGTACGTTGAGAAAATCGGCCTACCCATGAGTTGTACACAATAATGAGGACCATTGGCACTCCATGCAAAGATCAATTCCAATTTTTTCTCCCACTTTAAATAAACATTAGCAGCCATTTCTACCTTGGAATGAAGGTGTGTTTTCATCTTAATACTACCCAAGTTTCTATCGACATAGCCTTATCTTGGTCCTCTAGGCCCCCTTTATACCTATTTCCTCCATTCCTCATCTGACCCACTTTAGCCTATCTTGCTTGCTCATATTAGGAACTCTTTTTGGTTGTCCTCTTGTAAGTTTGCAATCACCATATCCGGTCTATCCATGAAACTTAATTCTTCAATCACTACACTCATTCTTTCAAGTTGTTTTTTATGGCTTTTGAGTTTGACATTTTTCCTCTCTATGTTTTCTTTCTCAAGTTCTCTAAGGAAATAACTAAATTCAATCGAGAATTTAGTCTTTACAATGTTCAAACGTTTACTCAAACAACAAGAAGGATAACAAGAACAAAAGAAGAATGGAAACACCCAAGAACTCCAAGAAAAGGTTTTTGACATTGGTTTATACCTTTTCATAACAAGATCGAATAGCAAGGATGATATATGTTACAAATAGTAAAACAAGTTTGAATAAAGCTGAAATACAGCAAAACAACGAAAATAACATAAAAATTATTGAAGACTGAAAAAATCTAAAATGATTCTCAAAACAACGGAATTTAATCTTGAAAGTGTGAGTATTTCATCCAACAAAAATGTGCAAAAAAGAAAAATAAATCTACATTGTAGTCACGTACGAAAATTTGGCGAACAAGCTCAAAGTTATGCACATTTTCACAAATCATTTTTATTCATTCGCTTATTTAAGTGTTCAGGATTTTATCTTCTAATTGATTTGTATCAAACTTGTTAACTTTGATCTCTCCGCAATCAAATAACCACTGTACTTACAAGGTCTAAGATATTTTAGCATGGACTCCAACTTCTCAACGAGGGTGGCACTACCTACATTGGTAAAACTCCCTCTATCTATAATCCATACATACTACACACTTTGTTGTTAACGTAGCATCTATTGTAAAATTTATATTCTCTCCGCTATGCCAAATCACCCACCTCAAATTGGACGCTAAGAACATAGCTTGCAACAAGTGCTTCATCTTCTATTGGGTAATTTACCGCATCACTATCACTACTGGATTCCTCCTACTCAGGTATCTCATCATTGTCATGAATCAACTATTAAATATTACTAGTTCGATTTGGCATGTGAATAAGTCAAATGGGATGATGATGAAAGGAAAAGACAAAGAAATTAGGATTGAGAAACAAAACGAACAAAAAAAAAAACCCTAATTTTAGAGCCAAAGCTCTAATAACAATTGGTGTGAAACACAAAATTTGATGCGAATCCCATAAATGCTAAATCATAGTTATAATCTTGACCCTGTCATTTCTTAAACATAGAACCAAGGCTAGAAGGGCTTAACACCACAAAGGTTGAAAATCTTTTAAAAGTTCTGTATAGTTCGATTAAGAACAAGATTTTAGCAAATCTTGAAAAAATAATTCATATCTCAACTTAATGTCTTATTCTTTGTACAATGATTAAAGGTTTATATAGATTGTATCAAAACAAGTACTAATCATAACAAGACCCCACATATTGAAAAAAGAAAATCACTAAAATGGACCTCTGAACAATGGAATTTGACCCCGAATGTTTGACTATTTCATTTGATAAAAAAGAGTAGAATCGAATAATGATTCCAGATTTTATTCATATACGAAAATTTGACAAATGAGCAAAAAGTTATGTCGTTTATTGATGACCTTCTTATTCATTCCCTTTATTGAGTAGTTTAAGATTTGTTCCTGTAATGGATCTGCATAATGCTTGTCAACCTTGTCCTCTTTGCATTCATTCAACATGTAGTTAACTTATAGGATCTAGGATGTTTGTGTAGACAAGACCAACTTCTCAACTAGGGTGGTACTAGCAACACTGGTAAAACGTCATCCATTATAATCATACTGCACACTTTTATGTTAACATAACATCCAATATGAAATATATTTTTAGTATACTGCTCCATATCATCTGCCTTAATTCGTCTACAAAGATTATGCTTTGTAACTAGTACTTCACCTTTAACTGGGCACTCTTCCGCTCCGCCATCAGTAGCTAGCCTTCTTCTATTCGGTCAATGACTCAACGCATTGGATGAAGAATCGACAAAAAAGACACAAAGAAATTTGAACTGGAAAACAACGAGAACGATAAAATCAAAATCAAGTTTTAGAGCCAAAGCTCAGATATCAATTGATGTGAAACCCGTTGCAAGATTACGAACCCCGAGAAAGATAAAATTAAAGTTATAACCTTACCCAGTGATTTTGGAATAAAGAACTAAGACTGGAAGGGTTTAACGCCAAGAATATTGTAAATTTCTGATAAGTTCTAAATAGTTCAATTAAGAACAAGATTAAAAACAAGTCCTCACTAAATAATTTATATTTAAAAATATTGTCTTGTTCTTTGTATAACGAATAAAGTTTAAAATAGGCAAACTCAAAATAAATCCTAATCATAACAAAACATTGATTTTGCAAAAAAAAAATCTGACAAACTGAGAAACAGTAAAACAAGTCTAAGTAAAGTCAAAATTAAAATATTGCAAAAACAAAGAAAACACCATCAAACTTACTCAAAATAGAAAAATGCTAAAATGAACCTCCGAACAACGGGATTTGATCTCAAAAGTTAGACTATTTCGTCGGATAAAAATGTGCAAAATCAAAAAATAAATCCTCATGGTAGTCACGTACAAAAGTTTGAAAGTTGTGATTTTGGGTCTAGGATGTTTTAGCAGACCAACTTCTTGACGATTGTGGTACTAACAATATTATAAAAACTCCCTCAATCTATAATCATAATACATTCTTTTTTTTTTTTTTTTGTTTACTTGGCATCTAGTATTAAGTCTATCTTTCATTTGTTGCTCCATCTCATCCACTTTAATTTCTCCACTAAGAATATGCCTTGCAACTATTTCGTCACTTATTGGGCACTCTACTACATCACCAATCTCTAAGTAGCATACTGCTACTAGGGCATCTCATCATTATCACTAATCAATTATTAAATGTTGTTGGTTCAATTTTGGATGTGAATAATTCAAATTATTTGATGAAAATGCCAAGAAAAGACCACGAAATTAATTTGACCATTGAACTAAAAGTTTTGCGTGTTTTCATACATCTTTTTTCCTCATTCTCTTTTTTTTTTTTAGGAGTACAGGATTTCCTCTTCAAATTGATCCGTATCATACTTGTTAAATTGACCTCCTAGCTTTCATTCTACCACTGTAACTCATAGGGTTTAGAATGTATTAAAATAGACAAGACCAACTTCTCAACGAGGGTGGTACTGCCTACATTGGTAAAATTCCCTCCATCTACAGTCATGCGGTACATTTTTTTGTTAACATAGCATCTAGAATGAGATATTTGATTTCGACTACTCGATATCATTGAAATAATTTGTGTACCATATCACACTTCGCAAAAAGTGCTTCACCTTCAATTGGGAATACTACCACATCACCGTTGCTAGATAGCATCCTTCAACACGGGCATCTCATCATCATAAGAAATCATACCTTGAATGTTCTTGGCGTGATTTTGGATGTGAATGATTCAAAGAATGGAATGAAGAATCAACAAAATACACAAAGAAATTAGAACTGGAAAACAAAAGGCATAAAAATAAAACCTGATTTTAGAGGCCTTTGATAACAATAGATGTTCCATCGCAAGAAGAACACTGGTTCCATCAATAGATTTGATATGAACAAAAGCTAAAATAAGAATTTTAACCTTGACCCAATGATCTTCTTGAATAAAGAACCAAGGTTGGAAGGTTTAATGCCACAAAGATTGAAAATCTTTGATAAGTCCTTGATAGTTCAATTAAGAACAAGATTGATAGGAAATCCTTATTAAATAAATTATATCTCGAAATAATGTCTTATTCTATGGGTAATGAATAATGTTTTATATAGGGTGGACTCAAATAAATCCTAAGGTACTGGAAAAACATATCTAAGTAGAATTAAGCCACCGTTTGGCCCCATTGAATTCTATTTCATTTTTCTCTCTCCTATTTACAACCACACAATCTTCAATAACATAATATTATATGTAAATTGAAAACTTTTCCTACTTTTTCAACTACTCAATTTTTTAAAAAAGAAACACTATTCCAACCATTTTCATTTCAAGAGGGGGGGGGGGGGGGGGGAAAAGGGGGGGGGGGGGGTTTTTCTCTTTTTTTTTTTTTTTTCCTTTTTTTTTTTTTTTTTTTTTTTTCTTTTTTTTTTTACTCATTCTCCATTTTAGGTGTTCAAGATTTTCTTTCCTAATTGATCTGGATTATAATTGTTAACCTTGATCTATCCGCGTTCATTCTACCACTATAATTTATAGGGTCTAGGACGTTTTAGAATAGACAAGACCAGTCAACTTTGCAAAGAGGATGGTAGCAACATTGGTAAAACTCCCTCCATTTGTAATCATACTACACACCGTGTTGTTTACATAGCCTCTGGTATGAAAAAATATTCTCTCTGCTGCTCCATATCATCCACCTTAGCACCCATTTAGCCCCCATTTTTCCAAATTAAAATGGCCAAGAATAGTATTTTTTTTAAATGAGTGGTTGAAAAGAAGGAAAAAATTTTATTTTATGGAAGATTGTGTGATTGAAAATAAGAGAGAGAAAAATGAAATTTCATTTAATGAGGGACAAACAGGGGCTTAATTTGTATAGAGCACGCCCCACAACAAGTGCTTCACCTTCACCAACATTATCACAAATCAATTCTTGAACGACAGGCTGTGGAAAAAGATGGCAGCCTCATTTTTGGAAAAGGGTAATTAGCACAAAACATCCTATCTTTCAAGTTTATTGTGGAAAACATCTCTACGTTTCACTTTCCACTTCCTTTCATTGATCAAATATTGGAGAGACTCAGTGGACATTCACATTATTGCTTCCTTGAAGGGTATTCGGGGTATAATCGGATCCATATTGACAAAAGACCAAGAGAAAACTACATACACTTGTCCTTTTGGTACCTTTGCATACAGGAGAATGCCTTTTGGATTGTGTAATGCTCCAACTACCTTCTAGAGGTGTATGATGTCCATTTTCTCAGATATGTTGGGCAAGAGCATTGAAGTATTCATGGATGATTTCTCAGTGTTTGGTGCATCATTCAATGAATGCTTAAATCAATTGAGATTAGTATTGTAGAGATGTGAAGACTCTAATCTTGTATTTAATTGGGAAAAGTGTCACTTTATGTTCAGGAAGGAATTGTGATGGGTCATACGATTTCACCTAGGGATATTAAGGTCGACGGAGCTAAAGTACAAATGATTAAAAAGTTGCCTCCTACTTCAGTGAAGGAAATTAGAAGTTCCTTCGGAGGACATACAGATTTTTATCGACAGTTCATTAAGGGCTTCTCAAAAATAGCCAAGCCTCTATGTACTTTATTGGAAAAGGACTTGCCTTATCACTTTTTGGAGAAGTGTTTGGTTGCCTTCAACACCTTGAAAGAAAAGTTCATCACAGTTCTTATTTTATCTATACCTGATTGGAATTTACCATTTGAATTAATGTGTGACGCAAGTGATTTCGTAATTGGAGCAGTGTTGGGACAGCCAAAAAATAAGTATTACATGTTATTCACTATTCTAGCAAAACTCTTAGTGAAGCTCGGTTGAACTATGCGACTACAGAAAAGGAGATTTTGGTAGTAGTATTCATCTTTGATAAATTCATACCTTTCTTGATTGGGTTAAAGGTGATAGTGTATACAGATCATTCAGCATCAAGTATTTGCTCAGTAAGTAGGATGCAAAACCAAGACTAATCAAATAGGTGCTTCTACTACAGGAATTAGACTTGGAATTTAGGGATAAAAAGGGAAGTAAAAATGAAATGCCTCTAAATAGCATTTTGGAAGTAGAAATTTTTGACATCTTGGGTATTGACTTCATCGGACCATTCCTTTCCTCATATGGTAAACAATATATCTTGGTGGTTGTGGATTATATAAATGGGTCGAGGCTATGGCATCACGAAATTGGAAACGGATATTCGAAAGAAACGATTACTTAATTACAGTATTGATTTTGGAAATGATGAGAGAGTTGTGACTCAATTCCTTAAAAATGAATATCTTTTCTCGGTATGATCCATGGACAATTATTAGTGATGGTGTGAAATAATTTTGTAACCACTTGTTCTCAACATTATTAGCAAAATACGGGGTCAAACATCAGGTTGCTAGATGACGCACATTGGGCCTACCACACTGCATTCAAAACTCATATTGAGATGTCTCCTTATCAATTCGTGTTAAAAAAGAGTGTCACTTACTAGTTGAATTTGAGCAGAAGGCATATTGGGCAACTTACATGTTAAATTTTGATACAAAGGTAGGAGGAAAAAAGAGGATCCTTCAATAGAATGAGCTTGATGAGTTTAGATTAGGGGCATATGAAAATGCAAAGTTATAAAAACTGAAAAACTAAAAAGTGGCACGATAGACACATTACAGGGAAAGATTTCAAATTGGGCAAGAAGTTCTAATGTTCAATTCTCGACTCAAGCTTTTTCCAAGCAAGCTAAGATCGAGATGGTTGGGTCCATTCATAGTGGTAGCTATACCCATTTGGCACAGTTGAGGTTAAAGCTTATTAGGGTGCTCATTACTCTCATGAGAAGATGATTTTGCCACTTGAGGATACAAAATAGCCTAAACTAGTTAAAGACTATAAACTAAGTTCTTATTTGAAGGCAACCCAATTTCCTAACCCCTTATTTATTTTGTTTTCTAAATTGCATTGCATATAGATTTGTCTTCTTTATTAGTTTGCATTAGATTTAGTACCGTTTAAATTTATAGAGTTCATCATCCTATCCTATAATGTTCCACTTAGGCCCTTAAATTTAGTGTTGGTTATTTCAATTGTTTGGGAATAAAACATTTTTTGGTTATTTGATCTCTAGTGTTTGATTTTACTGTCATATGTAGTAACATGACGTTGTGGAATGATCAAACCAACCTTAGACCAAATTTAGCACAATTTGAGGTGATCTTATTATTGTAGGAAGATACAGATGTGAATACGGATTCCTAATGTGAAAAAGTTTATGTGGATTGTCTTAAATTAACAAGATAAAATTGTCGAAAGTCCTAAATTGGAGGTTGGTTTGCTTGAATAGATGTGTGATAAGGGGTATTGCACTGATCAAGACATATATTTTGAAATTTAAAACCTCTCTTTGAAGCCTTTATGACTCTAGTAATTCAATATGCAATGGTATCTTAAATCCTAGTGCCCTAAAGTCATTTGATTTGGAAGTGAACGGCCTAAAGATCCTTTCATGGGTCATTTAGAAACCAATTAGAGATGAAGTTACCCTTGAAATTTTTTTTGGTTCTCTTTGAAGACTTTTTGACTTGGGTTATTAAGCATGTAAAGGTATCTAAAAACTTGGTGCCCTAATAAAGTCATCTGACTTGGGAGTCATTGGCCTAAAACCTGCTACTTAGGTCATCTAGAAAGCTTAAGGAATAGTGCCAAAAAAAATCAAAAAGAATACTTTTGAAAATCAAAAAAAGCAAGTACATGAAAATTTTAAAACCAGTAAATGCCTTATTAAGTCCCAGCACTTATTCGAGGGAATTTGACTTTTGATGAACTAAAATTAGCCTAATTGAGTTTTGGTGGTCAAAACAATCAAATAGTTATAGAATCTTTATTTATTGATGTGTTGACTAGTTATTGACATCCACCTGAGTCAGAGAGGATGAGAATAATAACGAAAAATTCAATCGTAGATCACACGCTGGGAAAGGAGTGAAAAATGAATAGGTTTGGATATGTGTGAATCTTACGATAGATGAAATGATATATTTGACCATAGAGGGTTGGGATTTGGAACAACTTGTGAATTCATTAATATCCACATAGTTCTCCACACGTACACGTAGATTTTGCATTGAAAAAAGTGGATATTGGTTTGGTATTGTGATTTTGAAGCATTTGTAGACTTAATAATACGGTAATCTCAAATCCCAAGATAAAAAACTAGGCTATCCAACCCAATAGTTTTCTATGCTTGTGTGTTTGTTTTTATTTAGGTTACAATTTCACTCGAGGGCGAACAGAAGTTTTAGTTTGGGGGTGTGATAAGTGCAATTTGTGCGCTTATCCAAGCCATATTAAGAAACTTTCATTTCGTCATATTATTAATTTCTACTTAACTTAGATTAATTTTCTTTTGTTTTTAGTAAAGGATGTTTGAAGCAATTAGAAATGAAGAATGATAAAATCAAAAGAAATCTATAATTTTTGGATCAAATTCCACAAGTTAGAATTTAAGAAGGACATTGGTTGCATAAATGATGAACTCTAGGACTAACTTGCATTATTTGAGAAAGATGAAAACCTCGGAGGTGAAATACTACACTAAGTGGGTTAGGACCAATTTAAAAAGGAAGGAAAATGATTAGGCTTTGGAGGTTGGAAAATTGTATAATTAAATTGGAATTAATATCAATTTGAAGAGAAATAGAAGGTTACTTGGGTTGGATTCTTATTTTTACATGAGTTGGCGGCTATGAAAGAATTATATATATATATATATATATCACTAGATACATGAAACCTATCATTAACTTATTTATCAATTAAATAGCGTGTCATATCACTGGTGCTTAACATAAACTAAGCACCGGTACTAAGGAGACCATTTTCGTGTATACACACACACACACACACACATAAAAATAGTGGAGGTGGCTTGGGGAGAATGGGAATTCCTTTTGAGTGAAATTAGTTAGCTGTGGGAGCATTGTAAAGACATACAAAGGTGGCTAAAATTCATTCATATATACACGGCTGTCTTTAGTAATATACACGCAGAAATATATTTATGTGTTTAATTTCAACATTGTTGGAATGTAATGTAATGAAATTTAGTGGGGGCCAAACGAGGGCTGAATGAAGATGAAACCGTTTATTATTTATTTTAAATTCAAGAAAAATAGATTAGTTAAATTTTTGCAATTCTTGATTAATTTGGCATGCTAAATTTTAATATTTGATTGCTTGATCACCAACTGAATATATAGCTGCTTCTTATAGTGTGGGGAGGCTCACAATAGATTTAGAATACTACTTAGCCCCCGTTTGAGTCCCATTAATTTTCCTTACATTACATTTCATTTTTCTCTCTTCTATTTTCAGCCACAAAATCTTTCATAAAATAATATTACACATAAATCGAAAATTTTCCTTATTTTTCAACCACTCATTTTTCAAAAAAAATATTATTCCAACCATTAATTTTTCCACGTAATGGGGGACAAACAGGGGCTTAATTAACATACATGCAATAAATGTTAGGAATAATGTTATCACATGTGCAATCTTTGAGATAATTGTGAACTCTTGATCTGATTTTCCACTTGGTTTTCATGTAAACGTTATTGATTCCAATGCTACTAAAAGTTGGTTTTCCTTTAATTAAAGGTGTATTGTTTATTTAGTGTGATGATAAATATAGTTTATTGTTTTTGCAAAGTCATAACTGCATTTTATACGAGATTTTCCCTTTTTTAATTATATATAAATTGAGGGACTATCTACTTAATTTGTGTAACCTATGTTAATTGTAGAAAAATTCCCAATTCCGATACAATTTATGTGAAAATAGGCTATTTAAACTTAATTGGAGTTGATTAGAAGTAATTGAAAGTTAATCAGATTGCAAAAGATTAATTGGAAGTATTAATGGAGCAATCGGTAAAAATTTATATGTTTTAAGAGTAAAATTCAACATTTGAAAAGTTTGGGACTAATTGCAAAGTTCAAAACTTGCAACGGGTCAATTATTAATGATTTTAGAATGAAGAGGACTTAATTATAAAGATTGGAAGATGAACGACTAAAGTCACATGAGAAGAGGAGTGCAATTAAAAAAGGAATTTGTTTCTTTTTATTTCTTAAACTTTTTGGTAGAAACCAATTTGAAGTCTTTAGTGGAAATAAAGCTTAAAAAACATTTCACATAAATCTTGATCAATAGATATATATTTCATGCAAAATCTGTAAGTGCATAGGGATCGTTGACAAATAATATGTGATGAGTAACTTGTATCATTCCACGATGAATAAAATTTAATAGAGTGTACTAGTCTCTAATTACATTCAAAGTAAAATAGACAGAGTGATTTTAGTTTGTGATTATTCTAAATTAATTTACTAAAATTTGAGTTTTGTTTAATATGTATCGGATGAGTATAACGAATCTATTCCAATTCCCAATTATGTAGCTAATTTGGTTCTTGCATTCTTGACAAACGATAATTCTATTGTAATTAATTTTATTTTCCAAGACAAATTAAATATATCTTAATCATGACCTGAATCTATTCCTAGTTTGAATTCGAATGAATAGAATGATTCAATTTCACAATTATCTCAAAGATTTCACACGTGATAAACATTATTCCTAAAATTTATTGCAGGTACATTAATTAAGTAGCATTCTAAATCTATTGTGAACCTCCCAACATTACAAGAAGCAACTATATATTCGATTGGTGATCAAGCAATCAAATATTAAAATTTAGCATGCCAAATTAATCAAGAATTGCAAGAATTTAACTCAGCTATTTTTCTTGAATTAAAAATAAATAATAAACGGTTTCATCTTCATTCAACACATGAAACAGATTAACCTAACATAATGTTGAAATTAAACACATAAAAGTGGGAAGACATGAAAAAAATTGACGGAACATAATTACTTCCACAAATGTTTTCTCGACTTATGCGCGTTTGTATTTTTCCCTTCAATTTCTCTTCTTCCAGCTGTATTTTTCAACTGAAACAACCGTCTTTTTCTTTTCCTTATATGGCAGCCCTTTTATGGTTATATATATATAATCCTCTCTAGCAGCCACCCAATTTATGGTACTAAAGGCAGCCGTGTAAATATGAATGAATTTTAGCCACCTTTGTATGTTGTTATAATGCTCCTATATCAGCCTAATTTCACTCAAAAGGAACTCCCATTCTCCCCAAGCCACCCCCACTATTGTTGTTGTTGTTGTTGTTGTTGTGTGTGTGTGTACACGAAAATTGTCTCCTTAGTACCAGTGCTCAGTTTATGTTAAGCACCAGTGATATGACATGCCATTTAATTGGTGAATAAGTTAATGGTAAGTTCCATGTATCTAGTGATTTACCAACTAAATGACTCCCCAATCATTCTGACGGGCAGCCTAATTTCACTCAAAAGGAACTCCCATTCTCCCCAAGCCACCCCCACTATTGTTGTTGTTGTTGTTGTTGTTGTTGTGTGTGTGTGTACACGAAAATTGTCTCCTTAGTACCAGTGCTCAGTTTATGTTAAGCACCAGTGATATGACATACCATTTAATTGGTGAATAAGTTAATGGTAAGTTCCATGTATCTAGTGATTTACCAACTAAATGACTCCCCAATCATTCTGACGGTTGACGTCCTCATCGTTCAACAAAATTATGATGGAAAATAATGTGGACGAACAGGGTGTTGGCAGAGGCTCAATCAGGTTTATCAGTTTCGTTGCTTCCCATTATTCCGATGCGTTGCACTGGGTGAAACTCTTTGTGTAGGTGACTAGAGTGAAGTTTCACAAAGCTTATGAAGTCAGAAAATGACAACTTAGAATGAAGTTATGCCATGCTATTTATAATTAACTTTTGGAAGGAAGTAATTATGGTCACATCTCAAACTGAATTTGAAAGACAATTGGTGTAATGGTCATTAACAAGTCTAGGTTTACCTTTATCACCTAAACTTTGTCCACATTTTATGGAAATTGTAAATACTCATGTGTATTATTTGCTGTTCAAGATTTCTACACGTAGTTATCAGTAATCAATTCTCATTAAGACCTTTGTCTCTTAATTACAGCTTGGTCAAGATGTATTTTTGACATTGAAACAACTCGTTACTTAAAGTTGGCCAACAAAAATCTAAACTATTGTCCTCTTTTAATCCAACAATCGAATGAATATGAGAAATAAGAGACATATAAATTGATTAACTACAATGAACAATGAACCACTGGCACAAAGATATGGAACTTCTGGTATATGTTCAACAGGGACAAGGTAAAAATATACAACTCATACACATGTACATATTGAAGTACCCAAGTGAAATTACTACGACTTGCAAGGACCATGCTTCAACCTTGACTCCGAACACAAGTAATGATGCTGATTTACTGCATTATACCATTCAAACTACGAAAAAATTGCTCAGCCTTAACTTAATAGCATGGATAACATTGGCAACATCTTACCAAAGACAAGACTTAAATTGTTTTACAGGAGTATCCATGGGCCCTAGACTTGCATTGAAGTCCAGTATAAAATGTTTGTGATAATCTTACACATTTCCCAAGTACCACCGATAGAAATTCGACATGCATAAAAGAAATATTACACAATAATGTTTTATAATAATAACATTACTTGCCTAGCCCCAATCAATATTGAAATTTGTGGGCTTGTGGTGGCCTTCAACTGCAGCTGCAATGGTGGTAAAACTAGATGGGAGCAAAACTATAGATATGAACTCCCTCGGTCTTGCAAATTTGGAGGTCAAGTGTTGAATGATTTCAAGTTCACATTTGGAAGTCACATTTCAACAAGGATTTGTTGATCCAGCAACATTTTCTCAACATTCACTCTCTTCAGGCTTGCTCTAGAAGTTGCACTTCGAAGTCCAGATGTTAAACAATGCATGCACGTTAAAAGTATGCGTCGACAAGCGAGGGGTGGAAAACTGACTTGTATGCCCTCCAGGGTTTGCTCATCATCATTGTCGCTACTATCTTCTTTGCTGTCTCCACTATCATTAGCACTTGATTCTCACGTTCACTAGCCAAAGGTCCCTTATATTCATAATCACCAGACGTCTAGTCGTCCAAGGCTCTATCAGACTCTTTTTTTCATCTGATTTTTCCATAGACGAATGGTCAGTACCTCCACTGCTTGAAAGCTCTACGTGAAACTCTAAAGTAACTATGTTCCTGGTAATATCATCCAACGTAAGCACAATGCGATCTTTGAACGACATGAGTGTGGAAACATATGGTTGGTCATGCTCCACATCAGTCGGACGTAGAATTGCATACACGTGCAGTTGCGAAATCAGGAATTCGTGTTAGTGGAAATGTATTGTACACGGTCCACAAATGAAAAGATTGACAACATTCAACATTACAACATACCTATACAATCTTGAAGAATGCCTCATACATATGAAGGCGCGGTTGTTTTGTAGATACCAACTAAGAAGTCGTGATATTCGTTGACCAAGCTTCTGACCAAAAATGTTCACCAATTTTCGGAACTAGTTTAAATGCCTATATCTGCCACAGCCAAAAACCCATTGTCACTTTACTTTCCATAGGCATGACAACATATTTGAAATAATGAAAATTCGTCAAAATATTTGCGTGACAATGGGAAAACCGTGAACCGTATAAGTTATCTCCTTCTCCTTTTCCTTCAAACTTCACCTCACAGAATATCCTTGATCAACTACTTAGAAAGCCCGTGACATAAGTGTATGCAAAAAATATGTCAAGGTCATCAACGATTTATAGATACTCACATTATTGTTTGAAGCATTGAATATTCCTTCGATAATTAGAATAAGGTCGAGACCTTGTATCGATCAACTCGGGGCATTGATGAGTGGAGAAAAGTATTTTGAAGTTGCGCATATGAAATATTATCGATCGATTTGAAGTATTTGTCACTCGGTCTCGTGCAAACTAATCGCCCTCCGAATATAGAACATGTCTTAATCCCGTGACGATCGCGTCCTTGCACGTTGAACCACAATTAGTTTGTCTTATGAGTGCATATTCTTAACCCTAGTTGTTGGATTAGTTTGGTCGAGAATTGTATTTCTCGAACATCGTCCAGGAACTCGAGGCATGAATTACGGAAATCTTTGCGCTGTTAGTCATCAAAATGCTCCATGACCCATTTTTACATACTTCAAATTGTTTCTTTACGAAATGCAGGCCAGTCACCTAGCATTTTCTGGAATAAGGAATTTGAAATTCATCTATCCACAAGGTATAGTTAGAAAAATAGAAAGCTCAGATCATAGCATGTCGTACATGTTAATGCCAAACACACGTGTAACATACGGATGAACCCAAGTTATGTGGACCAAGGCACAACAACAAATCAAAAAATTGCCAGATCATAATTTTTCATACATGTTAATGCCAACACACGTATAATGTTCGGATGAACCCAAATCATTGTTCGGACAGATGATTACCAAACTAATCTCTTGTGCAACAGTAAAGTGTCGAGAAAAGCTGATATCAATTGTTGGTGTGGACAGTTCATTTGTCGATATCGACAGTCAATCTCGACAAATGATTGAGCTCATCTATTGGTGAATAGCCATCTGTCGACAATGATAACCGTCAGGAACGACAGTTTAACATGATGCCATCTGTGTTCTGAAGTGAACTATCAAGAAATCAACTTTCGACCTCTAAACCACGAAAATGGAAAAGGAATGCATGGTATGAGTTCACGTTGTTGTTTCATGCCATTTGTAACAAGGACATTATGGTCATGATTCAGTCACGCTGCCTTTACATTCATATTGATTTTCAAGGGTCAGGTTATGACAAATATGGTGAGTGTTATACTCAATTATTCAAATATCAACGCTTACTTAAATGACTCAGTTATAATTGTACACGTAAATGTAAACACATTTCAGAGAATGAAAATAGAATTACCAAACACTTGGACGTATCCAACCAACCTTGTGTTATCGTGTAAAGGCACAAATGCATGCTAGAAAATGTAAAATGGACAATCTTATTTGTGTGTAGTTGACCATAACAAGCGGATATTCAGACCTAGTTTAAATATACATTGGCCAAAACAAACCCATTTAAAAGTTGGAGAAAGTGTCATCCTTAACTGGTAGATACAAATGGGAGATTTGAGATGAAATGGTTATCAATGTCTTTGGATGATAACCACAACCCCAAAATTCGAAGCACCAACTCAATAGTGGATCCCATGAACATTGTTCACATCAAACAATGGTTAGAAATGCGAACAATATACACATCATCATGACTTGTATAAAACTTGTACTAAACATGTATAAAACATTTGTGCAAAAATGAAAGCAAATGACCCATCTTAGTAAATCTTGAATACATAAATAGGTTTTATTCAAGAGCTAGTTACTCTTTATAAAATCATCTTTTCCCCCCCCCCCCCAATGCTCTGTATTATCTAAGTTTTGAGGACTTCCCATTACGGGATAACAACACTGGGCACAAAAACTTCACACTAAATTTCACAACTTCAAATTGTATGAACATTTTAAAGTGATCTCACTAGTAGAAATTTAAACCACAGGTTAATTTCCCTGGTTTTCTTTTGTATAGCTTCAACACTTAATCAAAAAGTAATAATTAATTATTCTGGCACATGCTTGAAGAAAGCAGACAGAAGCATTATAACCACACATATGTGATGTGTGAAATTTCTGTCCAAATGCATAAGAGACACAATGTAAAATGTTCGAGTATGGTGATCGAATAATTGAAGGTGAAATTGCAAATGAAAACAGGATTATTTCCAATTTGACAAGTAATAAACGCCATATTGTTTCAAAGTTTACAAAATATAATAAGATAGTAAAAGCAACAAGAAGAAAAATATAAAAGCAAAGGCAACATGAAGATATGTCTATCTTTTAGGTTCGATAGAACCGTTCATCTACAGTGAAAGAAGTGCAACTTTACTTGTCCGAGGGGCTTTTTGCATTTTGTTGTGAGAGGTTAAGGTAAGTCTGACTTCACTTGTTCTCTTCTCTGATATTCAATTCTATAAGGCTTTGGCAACTTTTCAAACACTAACAGTAAGTAACAAGAAAAGAAAAGGAAGAGCGTGTCACACTCAATTTAGATTTGTACGTCCTCATACAAAGATTTCTCTTCAAATTTTTAGCATGAACAACACTTTTACTCAGATTATCAATCTTCTTGTCCTTTACTAGGTCTCCCCACACCATTGGAATTAAGTATCAATTCTTCCTTCATCGTTCTATTGTCACTATCCTAAGTCCTAACCTCTTCTATCAATGTTACCTCCCTATTAGCTTCGAAATTATCATTCCTCTTAACATTTTCTCTTATGTTTCTCTTTTGGATAGAAACTAGGTCAAACAAGAATTTAGAAAAATTTCCTCTTTTTAAGAAAAATGTAAAAAGGAAAGAACACCAAACCTCAAGATATTAATGATGGTCTTTGTCAATAGTGGTCTGATTGACGGTAGTCAACGACAGCTGGGTGTTGGACAATTTGAATGACAAAGAGAGTGAGTGCTTGGCTTTGGCCGATTCCAATGATAGAGGGGAGTGAGTGTTTGAGTGATAGATTTAGTTCGTATTTTATTGTGGTCATCATCGTCGGTGAATGTTTTCACGGTGGTTGTCGATGATTGGGCAATGAACAATTCGAATGAGAGAGGGGAATGAAGTGTTACTAACCGTTTTCAATGGTAGATGATTCGTTTTTTTTCTTCTTTTTGTTTTTCGAAAAACCTACAAGATTTTTTTACTTTTTTAAATCCAAAATTCAGTTATCCTTGACACTTACATAGTTTTTGTACAATTTTTCATCTGGTCATATCTCATTTAATGAAGGACATGTAAGGTATTTAAATTATTTAGAGGGGGAAAAAATTAAAAATTGACAATCTTGCAAAGAATTTTAAAAGGTGACATTTTTGTAAATGCAACCCCAAAAATTCACATTTAGTGCAATTTTCTCTTATTTAACATGGACAATGACATATATATATGTTTACCAATTAAATAAAAGGTTTCAAATCAATTTTCCATGTATGCTTGTCTTTATACATTAAATAAAACTAAGGGATTTTATTTTTCTATTTTGCATGACATGTGTCAAAATAAATTAATTTACATAGTTATCAATCTCAAAACTTCACGAAATTTTAAGAGAATGTAGGGAGTTGTACTACGAGATATCCAAAAATTGGCTTCTTTTGACAAAATATAAGGCACTAAAATATTTCTCAAAGTCTCACAGCATCTTGCTTTGGAAGATAAACCAGCGCTGTTTACTTAAAATAACGTACAAAATTCTACAGATATCGGATTGACAAGATTTTAAGTCTATTCGGTAGCTAACCCATGAACACCAATTATTAACCCAATTTTGGAGTTGAACCCAACAAAGTGAAACAAGAAACCCAAAGATACAAAGATACAATGAACCCCTTGTTTACAAATTGAAGAACCCACGATCCAAGATTGAGCACCATAAGAATTTCTCCTTGATAAGTTCGAATAATTGCTCAATGGAAGAACAATTGGAAGAAAGCGAAAAGCCTCTCTTTGAATTGAATAATACTCAAAAGTTCTTAATACAATGAAGACGTAAAGTATTTGTACTAGTCTCCTAAACCTAGGTAAAAATCGAGCACGATCCTTTAATTATGGTAAAAGTCATATAGATATCTTATTATAATCAAATATTGAAATTCGCGAAAATTAAAAACGCATCCTAGAAATTGAACATGCGGTCGCATGGTATGCTGCCGCATGGAATTAAAATTTCCACCCCGGTAAATTCCTGCATGGGTCTATGCGACCACAAGCAACACAAATCTATACGGTCACATGACTTTGTCCGATAGCCTCTTTTCCATTCTCATTTATCACGTTGTTTCAAGTCTCTTCGGCCTTCGACCCCAACATGAGACTTGCTCCATTTTACGTCCCGAACATAGTGTCATCAATAGTGGCTTTAACGAGCATCCCCATCGCCTCTTTAACTCGTTTCGCTCTCTATCACATCATCGGGCCTTCTTTGTTAATCCACGGGTCTTGATTCGAACTTGCCTTCGTGACTCCTGCATCTTGGATCATATCATCCCCTCTTTTTTCAAAAGGATTCGTCCTCGAATCTGTACCTGCATCAAAAGGAGATAGATCAGCAACGTTGAATTTAGTAGAAACATTATACTCACCTAGAAGATCCACTTCGTATGCATTATCATTGATCTTTTCGATGGCTTGAAATGGACCATCATCTCGTGGTTGCAACTTGGACTTTCTTTGCTTTGGAAGATGCTCCTTTTTGAAATGTATCCAAACCAAATTACCTAGTTCAAATGTCACGCGCTTTCTTCCTTTGTTTACCTTTGATGCAATAAGTTTACTCTTTTCTTCAATTTACTTCCTGACCTTCTCGTGGAGTGGCTTTACCAACCTAGTCTTTCTCTTACCATCCAAGCTACCTCGTTCATTCATAGGTAAAGGTAACAAATCCTAAGGAGTTAGTGGATTAAACCCATAAACGATTTCAAAAGGTGAAAACGACATAGTAGAATGTATAGCTCTATTGTAAGCAAATTCAATAAATGGTAGACACTCCTCCCAAATTTTCAAGTTGTTATTAATCACAGCATGAAGAATTGAGTCATTGTCCTATTTACTAGTCTACCCATCGGTTTCCGTTCATTCATAGGTAAAGGTAACAAATCCTAAGGAGTTAGTGGATTAAACCCATAAACGATTTCAAAAGGTGAAAACGACATAGTAGAATGTATAGCTCTATTGTAAGCAAATTCAATAAATGGTAGACACTCCTCCCAAATTTTCAAGTTGTTATTAATCACAGCATGAAGAATTGAGTCATTGTCCTATTTACTAGTCTACCCATCGGTTTCTGGATGACAAGCTGTGGAGAATAAAAACTTAGTACCTAACTTATTCCACAAAACACGCCAAAAATGACTCAAAGACTTAACATCACGATTAGACACTATGCTCTTAGGGACCCGCGGAAACGTACTATTTCCCTAAAGAACAATTTCGCAATATTAGTGGCATCATCGGTTTTGTAACATAGTATAAAGAGTGCCATTTTACTAAACCTATCAATCACTACGAAGATTGAATCCCGGCCCTTTTTGTCCTAGGTAAACCCAACACAAAATTCATTGATATATTTACCCAAAGTTCACTAGGTACAAGCAAAGGAGTATACAAACCACGGGATAAACCCTTAGACTTAGCCCTTTTACAAGTTATGCATTTCTCACAAATTCATTCTACATCACTTCGCATTGTAGGCCAATAAAAATGTTCCCCTAACATTTCTAAAGTCTTTTGAACCCCAAAGTGACCCATTAGACCTCCATTATGTGCTTCCCTTACCAACTATTCATGCATAGAACAATTAGGGATGCACAAGTTATTTTCCCTAAACAAATATCGGTCATGCCTATAAAACTTATCAACAGCTCCCTAATAACATGAATCATAGATGCTAGATAAATGAAGATCATTTACATACATGCTCATTATATGCTCAAAGCCAAGTAACTTTGCACTTAAAGAATTAAGAAGCATATACCTTCGAGACAATGCATCCGAAACCACATTTTCATTATCTTGTTTATACTTAATGACGTAGGGAAATATCGCTTGTTCAACTTATCTTGACCTTGTAATGCTTTAGGGACTCATGCTTGGTGTGTATCACAAATTCCTTAGGCCACAAGTAATGCTACCAAGTCTCCAATGCTCAAACAAGTGAATACAACTCCTTGTCATATGTTGAATAGTTTAGTGCAGCTCCACTCGACTTCCCATTAAAGAAACAATAGGCCTCCATTAACACTACTCCAATACCTATTCCTGATACATCACACTCAATCTCAATTGTTTTATCAAAGATAGGTAATGCCATAATAGGTGCTTTACACAATTTGTCCTTAATAGTGTTAAATGCATGTTCTTGTGCTTCACCTTAGTGAAAACCTATGCTTTTCTTAACAATTTCAATTAGTAGTGTGGTGATTGTGCTAAAACCTCTTACAAACCGCCAATAAAAACTAGCTAAGCCGTGGAAATTCCTAACTTCAGTTATGCTTTTAGGTGTTGGCCAATCTTTAATAGCTTTTATCTTTTCTTCATCCACTTCTACTCCACTAGCACTAATCACAAATCCTAGGAAAACAGCTTTATCTATGCAAAACGTGCACTTTTTAAAATTAGCATATAGTTCATTTCTTAACGCAACAAGCATGCATTTCAAATGTTCCAAATGCTCATCTAAGTCTTTGCTATAAATTAAAATGTCATTAAAATAGACTACAACAAATTTACCTATAAAAGTACGCAGAACATGATTCATCAAATGCATGAAAGTGCTCTGTGTGTTAATAAGACGAAACGGCATAACCAACCACTCATACAATCGATATTTAGTTTTAAATGCCATTTTCCATTCATCACCCTCCCGCATACGAATTTGATGATAACCGCTCTTAAGATTAATTTTACTAAAAATGCAAGCATCATGCGATTCATCTACCATATCATCTAACCTAGGTATGGGGTGATGATACTTTACTGTTATGTTGTTGATAGCTCTACAGTTTACACACATTCTCTAAGTCCCATCCTTCTTTGGCACCAGCAGAATAGGCACAGCACTTGGACTTATGCTCTCCTTCACCTCCTTTGCTAATCAACTCCTTCACTTACCTCTGAAGTTCCTTTGTCTCCTGGGGATTGTTTCGGTAAGCCAGTCGATTTGAAATGATAGCTCCAGGTATGAAGTCGATCTAGTACTCGATGCCTCGCATTGGTGGCAACCCACTTAGCACATTTTCTGGGGACACATCTTCGAATTCCTACAACAAAAACTTAACCAAACTAGGAAGGGGTGCGTTAGACTCCTCAAAGTTGAGGAGTGACTCCTTGTATACCAACAACATTGGCCTTTTATCAACCATAGCCTTTTTCAATTCACTCCCATTTGCAAAGAAATTCACTTTTGGCTTTTTTCTTCTCTCAACTCACTCTTTTTTCTATCCTTTCATGTGGCCTCTCTCTCTTTTCTCATTCTTGGCCACCTCACCATTTTCTCTCATACTCATTGGCTCACTATTTTCTCTCCTTTCTTCAATTTGTTATTCATACACCTGTGCTAGTGTTAATGGCACAAGAGTATTAGATCTTCCATCTTTAACAGAGCTATATATCGATTTCGATACACATCATGTGTAACTTTCCTATCATATTGCCATGGTCTCCCCAACAAGTTATGACCCGCATGCATAGGCACCACATCACATAAAACCTTGTCACTATAACTCCCAGTCGAGAAATTAATTAACACTAGCTTATTCACCCTAACTTTCTCACTTTCATTCAACCACTGTAATTTATAAGGTCTAGGGTGTCTTAATAAAGCTAATCCTAATTTCTCGACTAAGGTCCTGGTAGCTACATTTGTGGAACTTCCACCATCAATAATCAAACTACATACCTTATCGTGGACATGACATTGAGTATGGAATATGTTTTCCCATTGCTACTCCGAATCATCCGCCTTGATTTGAGTGTTAAGCACTCACCTCGAGATCAATAGCTCCCCAACAGAAAATTCCACTTTATCCTCCTAACTAACATCTTCCAAAGCTGACATGTCGTCATATTCTCCTTCACTCTCACTCACCACCTCTCTGTTATCCCGCAACGCCATTGCTCGTTTGTTAGGACACTGAGAAGCGATGTGTCCCGTCCCCAAACAACGAAAGCATTTTATGTCCTCGCTCCTTTATTGCTATGGATTCATTATGGGTATGGTTTTGCTAGCATTCTTCTTTCCCCTTCTGCCAATCACTTCGTCCTGTAGTACTTCTTCATTTCCCTTATTATTATCCCACTTCGACTTCAACTTTGGGTTAGGAAACGAAGTATTCACTGGCTACCTCGTGGTCTCCTTCCTCTTCAATTGTATTTCCACCTTCATGGCTACATACAACATATCTTTCAACTCCACCTAATGTTGCAACTCCACCACATAAGCAATATCCTTATTCAACCCATTCAAGAACCTAGCCATGGTAGCCTCCTGATCTTCCTCCACATTCACCCTAATCATCAAGATCTCCATCTCCTTTGATAATCTTCGACCTCTGATACAAACTTTGCAATTTTTTATGGAGCTCCCTAGAATAATGACCAGGCACAAGCTGCTTCCTCATGGCCTTCAACTCATCCCAAGTATTGATAGGCATCTCCCGATTCCAATTCCATGAAAGTTGTTGATTCCACCAAGTGATGGCGTAATCAGTGAATTCCTACACCGCAATTTTCACTTTCTTATCCTCTGAATAGTTATGGAAATCAAAGATTAACTCCACATTTTTCTACCATTTCAAGTATGCCTCGAGATCGCTTCTACCTTTAAACTATGGAATTGTCAATTTTATATTACCCAAATTACCATCTATCTCATTACCAGGATCATTTCTACCCCATCGTTCAAGCCTACCACGCCAATTCCTCATCCGTCTCATCTCCACTTCTTCGTATTCATCTTCATCCAATTCACTGCAAAGATCGTACGCTTCCAATTCCATTCCTAGCATGAGGTATATCTACCCATTGCCCTCTAGATTTACAATCGAAGTATCCAACATATCAATCTTATCTCGAATATCCATCAACAACCACTCAAACCACCTCATCATGTCATCATGTGTGTTGATTTGATCACCTTTCGGCCTGTCAGACATTCTCTCAAATTTTTGCCTCACCAAAGTTCACTCAAAACTACACAATTGGCTTTTACCCTCTAAGAAGCTCACTACTCTACCTTTTACCACTCAATGCTTTCACCAAATGCTTCCAAGAACAGCAATGAACTCACTAGATTCTAGCTTGTGGATTCAAGACCGAATGTAAGTCAAGGAACGTGATTTCAAGGGATTTTCGAAAATTGGAATGGACTCACCGAAAATAGTTTAACAATGGAATTGTAACCAAATGGAGTGATTTTGACAACTTTTGAAACTTGTGAATCAAATTGTAGGATGTTGGTAGTAAATCAATCAAACTATTTTTTTGACGTGAACAGTAACTTTTTTCGTGAATGGTACAGATGAACAGTAATTTTTTTAGATAACAAAACAAGATTATACTACCAACGAAAATATAGATATAGGAATGAAGAATGACTCAAGAACATGAAAGGAAAACTAGGAAAACGAAAACTATCGACTCAACAAGAAAAGTAAAGGTATAACCTAATTAAATTGGAGTAATAGCTTTGATGCGAAGCCCTTAGATGCAGTGACTACGAAACCTACGATTAGATTGATGTGGAATCAAAGAACGACAATTGATAACCCAGTTTTGGAGTTGAACCCAACAAAGTGAAACAAGAAACCCAAGATAACAAATATACTACCCTTGTTTACAAATTGGAGAACCCATGATCCGATGTTGAATGCGAACCCCCTAGCAGCAGTGACTACGAAACCCACGATTAGATTGATGTGGAATCGAAGAATGACAATTGATAACCCAGTTTTGGAGTTGAACCCAACAAAGTGAAACAAGAAACCCAAGATAACAAATATACTACCCTTGTTTACAAATTGGAGAACCCATGATCCGATGTTGAATGCGAACCCCCTAGCAGCAGTGACTACGAAACCCACGATTAGATTGATGTGGAATCGAAGAATGACAATTGATAACCCAGTTTTGGAGTTGAACCCAACAAAGTGAAACAAGAAACCCAAGATAACAAATATACTACCCTTGTTTACAAATTGGAGAACCCATGATCCGATGTTGAATGCCATAAGAATTTCTCCTTGATAAGTTCGAATAATTGCTTAATGGAAGAACAATTGGAAGAGAGCGAAAAGCCTCTCTCTAAATTGAATAATATGCTAAAAGTTTGTAATGGTAGAAGCTGAATTTTTTAAAATAATCTCTTACATTTTTTACATGAACAGTAACTCATACATTAATTTTTATAAAACATAACTACTTTTAAACATAAATAATTCATAAAAACATTCCTAGAATGGTGTCACAAATGATGTTCATAGAAATTGATTTATTTAAAAAAATACGTAAACGTTTTCTAATCGAATTAAAACATTAAGTCACAGGTTGTCCATAGCACGTTGCATCTTCATTTGCCATTATCCGTGCCCAAGGAAATCAAATCAACTTGTAGGAGAGAAAGTTAACCCATGAGTTTAAAACTTAATAGATATCATCGGTACATTTCATTATCAAATTAGAAAATTCAAACTCTATATTCATACCATAAGAGTAAATGAATTTTCGGCAAAATCCAATTTCTATATAATTATTATAACACGTAGGGATAGAGAATGATCATTCAAACTATAGTGGTCCCAGAACACTATACCCGAAGATACAAATTCATTCATACTTTTAGTGAAAAGTCATAACTTGAAAACGAAATAACCATTTGCACATCTATCAACCTTGATTTTCTTCAATATAAAAGAATAAATATGTAAAAAAAACCTTTCTCCTTCATACTTTTGCCATTCAATTAAGCTTAACTTGACATAAAAGATATTTTTGAAAGAAAATAAGAGTAAATTCGGATTTGAGGAAAGGTGTAGTGAAAAAGTGATTTTCCTCTTCTTATAACTTCCATTTTTAGTGATAAACTAAATGGGAGAGTTAGATTATCATTCAACTTGTTAAAAGTCTTTAACTAAGAATTTAAAGAGTTTTAAGCCCATAAAAATTAATTCATATATAAAAAATCTTATGAAACATTTACACATTGAAAAATAAAGGAAAATGAACTATTCATATTTTTTGTAACCCATCTTTATGAATGCCCATTCCTAAAACAATTATTTATCCAATTACTTTAATATAATTGTTCTTAATGTGCAAAATGAGGGTTTTGTTTTTACTCAAAAATAATTTTGTAAAGATATTTTATAAAGACATCTGAATGTTGATTCAAACTTGGGTTGTTTATGTGAACTATCTTGCAGATGACCATTGTGGCAACCTAATTATTCATTAAATCTTTGTAATCAAATTTACTTAAACTTAATATCGTAGATTGTTGTGTTTTAAATTAACTTATGGCTTGGGCTTTCATAATCTTAAATTGACTAAGTTTCCATAACTCTTTTTTAAATGGGCTATATCAGCTGACTTAAGAAATTAAAATTCGGGACCTTACATCCCTCACACCTGAAAAAATTTGTCCTCGAAATCACCTCAATTTAAAGAAAGAATGTAGGATATTTGGCTTTAATTTTTGCTTCAGCTTCCCAAGTGACTTCCTCTCTCCCATAACTGAACCTTACTAATGGAATTTTCTTAGTTCTTAATTTATGTACCATTCTATCCAAACTAGCAATTGGAACTTCTTCATAAGATAAGTCTTCTTGAACATCCAATATTTGATAATTCACTACATGACTTGGATCGTGCACATATTTTCTTATCTATACACATGAAACACATCATACACAATAGAAAGTTCAGGTGTAGAGCTAATCGATACGCTATGTTACCAACCTTCTCAAGATTTCGAAAGGTCCTATATAACGCAGTCTCAATTTGCCTTTCATACCAAACCTTAGTACACCCTTCATATGTGTCAACTTCAAAATTCAGGTCTTTTCTTCGATTGTCTGCATAACTCCTTTGTCGATCTTGAGCTGTTTTTATGCAGTTTTTGATCTTATCACTCACATTTTTGGATGAATGGTAACTTGTACGTTGATTTCTATAAAAACGTAACTACTTTTGAATATAACTAAATCAATAGCTATCATTGGTGCATTTCGTTATCAAATTAGAAAATTCGAAATATAGATTCATATCGTCGCACGTAAATGGATTTTCGACAAAATTCAATTTCTATAGAATGATCATTACACATAGAGCCGGACAATGATTATTCAAACTATAGTAATGTCAAAGCATCATACCCCGAAGTACCAAGTTGTTCATCCTTTTAATGAAAAATCATAACATGAAAATGAAATAACCATTTACACCTCTACCTACCGTGATTTTTCTTGAAGTATAAAGAAACAAAGGTATTTCTCCTTTACACCCTTACTATTCCCTTAAGCTTGACAAAAAAAAATTATTATTATTATTATTATTATTATTATTATTATTATTATTTGAGAAAATAAGAGTAAATTCGGATTTGAGGAGAGTTGTGATGAAAAAGTAACTTTTCTCTTCTTGTAACTTCCCTTTTTAATGAAAAAAATAAATGGATGAGTTATATTAGCCTTGTTAAATTGGTCTTCTACTAGGAATTTAATGAATTTGAAGCCAATAAAAAAATAATTCATATAGAAAGTTTTATAAAACATTTTCATAATGAAAAATAAAAGGGAAATGAACTATTCATATGTTTTGTAACATATCTTTATGAATACCCACTTATAAGACAATTATATCCAATTAATTTGATACAATTGTTGTTAATGTGCAAAATGAGGGGTTTTTTACTCAATTATTATTTTTTAAAAATATTTTTTAAAAACATCTACATGGTGATTAGAACCTAAGTTGCCTATGATGCAGATGATCATTGTGGCAATCTAGTTATTCATTAAATCTTTGTAGTCAAATCTACTTAAACTTAATCTCTTAAATTGTTGGGTTTTTAATATTTATGGTTTGGGTTTTCATAACTTTAAATGGGCGAACCTTTTGTAGATCATTTCTTAAATTGGCTACATTAAACAACTTAAGAATATAAAACTCGGGACATTACATCCCTCACACTTACAAAAAAATTCGTCCATGAAATTACATTGAATTATACAAACAATGTTAGATATTAGGCTTTAATTTCTATTTCTATTTCCCAAGTGACTTCCTGTATCCCATGATGTCGCCACTGAGCTTTGACTAATGGAATTTTCTTAGTTCTTAATTTCTATACCTTTCGATCCAAAATAACTATTGAAACTTCTTCATAAGAAAAGTATTTTGGAACATTCAATATTTGATAATTCATTACATGATAAGGATCTTGCAAATATTTTCTTATCATAGACACATGAAACACATCATGCACGATAGAAAGTTAATGTGATAGAGCTAATCGATACGCTACATTACTGATTACGCCCAAAGAATAATCCGGTAGTTGTAGTACAACTTTAGGGTGTCGATTCCATAGGGAGATGGAAAAATCACGCAAAGAATCCAAAATGGTTGATAGTCCTCTTGAAATGTGTAGGAGAATTCAATGTTAAAGTAATGAAATTAAGGTTAATGTCTTGAGATGGCGAAATGTTGGAATTCCCTCAATTGGATTGGGTCAATCACATCTATTATTCATTTTTTGTAATTAGAGAATTTTCATCCCAACTCTTTAATCGGAAGATTTAACAATAAAGATCAATTTAATTCACACTGCAATCATAGAATCTAGACTTGTAATATATTTGTACATTTTTATTGGAACAAGATCAAAGATCGACCATATACATCAAGTATAAGACAATAATTAATCCGCCGATAAAGTAATATTAAGATTAAAATTCAACAATGATTTCAATCTTTCGATAGAAAGAGCATGACTGGATTTGTAAAGAATTTGACAAAAGTTAGCTCAACAATAAGTAATTGAAGTTGAATCTTAACAAATAGTTTAATTTAACAATGGAAAAGGCATGACTGAATCCAAGAAAAATCTTGTAAATATTAAACTGATTTCAATGTAAATTCATAGGAATGAAAATCTAAAGACTAGAATCGTTTAACAATGACAAACCAAAATATATGAAATAATAGATGTGAAATCACCAAATCCAAAGAGTTCCTTCTAGCTTCACACGATCTTAGTTCTTCATGGAATTTCTTGAGCACCAAGATGAGAAAAAGTGTGTGGTGGTGTTCTCTTCATTTTGGGGTGATTTATCGCTTAAAAGTTGTGGGAGACTAAATTACCATAAGTGGTTGGATGGAATTAGGAAACCAGAAAATTTGCACCAAAATTGTACTATGTGGTCGCAAGGTACAATCCCATGTAGTTGCATAGTTCACCAAAAAATGGCCCTTTGATTTACTGAAAATAACCATGTGTCGCATGCATTTTAAACTGTGCGACTGCATAGTTATAATGCTTTCCCGCTAGACAATTTTCAGTATTTTGATCATATCTTTATCTATTGATATCCGATTGAGGTGATTCAAAATTTTTTAGAAACTAACTCAAATGCTACAACTTTTCTTCAGATATCATCTTCCAATTTGATCATTTGACATGTCAGGAGCGGGTCCCAATATGAGGCTAGAAATCGGTGCATAACTTTTTTGATTGGGAATTGATGTGTGATCATACTTTGACGATATTTCATCCCATTGACTTCTTTCTCATTCGCTTGACCTCAAGACTCTCAAATCTTCATCATAAGGTTAGACACAGATTTAGAATATCTGTACTTTAGTCCCTGAACTTTCATTTTCTTCGACTTTGGTCCTTTTTCACTCGTTTCTTCAAATTTTCACCGTATTCATCCATTTACAACCTAAATCAAGATATAGAGTACTTAGTGCATTTAGGTGTTAATTTATCACTATAACACAAGTATAAATGGATGAATTATTTAACAGTTTGTGATATTATCACACCTTCAACTTACTTATTGCTACTCCCTAGCAATTTAATGCAAAACAAGACGAATAAACAATTTGGGTCATGCTACAATTTAAATTATTAAGTTCCAATTCAACCAAAATACTCTTTTCAAACTTGAAAGATGTTAACAATGTCATGATAATCAAGATATCAAAAACACTTACAAAATATGTGAGTGTGTGTCAAGCCATAGCCATCTTACTGCAAACCCTAACACATGCAACATCAAGTATGTCTCAAATTGAAGGGTCAGTCCCATAACTCACAGGTATCAAAATGTTTAGTACAGGGTTTCTCTGTATGGAGCTGAGAAAGGTATACAATCAGAACATGGAGGCTTAAATATTTTTGAACAAACAACAAGCAAACGTTAATCACATTATAGGCACACTATCAATTGAAAATTCATCAACTTCTTACCACAACCCTACTTGGGATTACAATAGCCAATGCTAAAGGTTGTAAAGAGGGTTAAGTTGGGAGATATGTAAAAGGGGCAAAAAAGAATTTAAGGACTCCCAAGTACATAACAAGGCATTTTATCAAGCATTTCAATAGATCTCATCCTTTACATTAGTGCATTCCTCAATATTTCAATTCCCCACATATATCTTCTTTTCTTTTCTTTATTTTTCTCTTCTTTTTTTCCTTCTCTTTTGGATTTTTCTTGTTTCACTTGAGCACTTATCAACTCTTATCACATTCCTCGTTATTTTTCTTCTCAAATGAACATTTATACCTATTATACACTTGGAACCATAAAGGTAGAAGAAGATGTTAATAGACTTTATTCCAATGTGAAGATGTATGAATAACGTAGGTGCATGAAAACAAATGGCTATATATGTGTATTGGCCCAAAGTGGTTACTAATGGGTTATAATCATGAAAAAGAACTGGTCTAAAGGCTCAAATTCAATCCTAAATTGATTGTCCTCATTTCCCAAGTATGATCCACCGTCTTACCATGGAACATGTAATGTTATTCTCAAAAGAAGTTTCCAATTCACAAAAATCAATTACTGGCTTTTACATTTTTAGTATATTGTGGCTCTCAATCCTCACTATTTCTCACAAGAAAAACTTCAGCGGGAGACTCCTCTATTTACATGCGTAAAACTACTGTCTTACCACAAGGCTTGTGTGCAAAAAATAATTCAGCAAGTGTCCCTACATCTAGACTCTCATTACACAAAATTAACAGTGGCATAGCTTATCATTCAAGGGCATAGATATGCAGCAAATCAGAGACTCAAACAAAAATTTCCTCTCAATTCCATATAATTATGCAATTCACAACAAAATTCAAATTGGTCCTCCCCCCAACTAAATGTTGTCCTCAATCCATAAACATGTCTTCCACAATAAAAAGAGGGAAAGGTCTCACTTGAATAGTGCGGTGAATTAACATTAGCTTGAAGGATAAGAAGCCTGAAAGATCTCAATGGAGGGATAATGGAAGGAATGAAAATAAACCTAAAAATGAATGTAAAGCATGCTAAGAAGAAAAATCTAAAAATTATTGTACGGAAAAAGAGAGGTGAAAAACAAATCTGAATGATGTTAAGGATGGTAAAAAGGGTCTCCAAGAGGAATTTCTTCCACCACAAGCAATTGTTGCCTATAAACTATTTTGAGACGCTGTCCATTCACTTTGAACACTCTACCATCATTAGGATCTTTAATTTCAACCACCCCACGTTCAAAAGCTCATAGGATCACAAAGGGGCTAGTCTTAGAACGATGTTTTCTTGGGTGCTTATGGAGTCTAGAATCATACAAGTACACCTTTTGATTTGGTTTAAAGGTCTTTCTCAAAATGTTTTTTTTTATCATGAAATGCTTTCAAATGCCTTGTAGATTCTAAAACTCTCATAAGCATCATTTCTCGATTCTTCTAACTCAATCAATTGAAATTTCGTAAGCTCACCTATCTCTTCTAGATTAGAGTTAAAATGTTTAATAGCCCAATAGGCTCGATGCTCAAGTTCTACAGGTATTTGGCATGGCTTTCTAAAGATGAGAAGACATATGGTGACATACCTAAGGAGGTCTTAAAAGACCAATCTTACGGCAAGCCCAATGTGGATCGTTTAACCTTAAAGACCAATCTTTACAATTGGGATTCACTGTTTTCTCCAAAATTTGCTTAATCTCCCTATTAGCCAATTCTACTTGTCCACTAGTTTGGGGGTGATAAGCAATGGATATTTTATGAATAACCACGTACCTTTTCTGTGACGTCCCGAACTTAAGTTTCTAGTGTCACGTACTAAACATAATAGCTTCTGCCTTTGGTACATGTAAATACTCTTAAATAGAAGTATTACATGTTAGAAACTTATTTTCAACTTGGTAAAATGTCTCTCATAAATTTTAATGGCCCGCAGAAGCGCATGTCAACAAGAAATTATACTTTACATATACGGACTCTGCACTGCCACGGTTAGTTGGGGCAGAAAATTTGACTATTTTTATAAAATTTATCCCAACTCCGTTTTCTATGAAATTTATGACATTAGAAAGATATTTTCAAGTAGTTTTCTAGGTTAAAATATAAAAAATTTCCAAGATCATATAATATGGGCGTTTTACTGAAAACAGTGAGGCATTGCGCAGAAATTTCAGATTTGACCCTTCAACGTTTAAAAATTCATATCTCAGGCTACAGCTATCCAAATTGAGTGATTCTTATGCCCATATTAAGACAACTCAATGAGGAACGCAGTAATATTTTCAGAGTCCCAAATGGACGTTAATGGAGTCAAAAATAACATGTTGAAGTTGACCCAAAAACTGTCCCGTTTATGCCTTTTTATCATTTGCAAGGGAAAGTAAAAACAAAAAAACGTCTCTTAACATAACATGATAGATATAATTACATAATTTACTTCCAGTATCATATTATATCGTGTCTTATACATGTTTTTATATAATAACAAAAGCAAAACATATGGAAAGCAGTCAAACAAACCATACAAAATAGAAACTTCGATGTAAAATATTTTGTTCTTGATCCATCATTGATTTTGCCGACTGACTTCCACCAACTCCACAATTATGAATCTGAGAATTTAGTATAGAACACTATGAGTATAAAGAATACTCAGTAAGATACCATGCTTGGATTTTATCATGTTAATACTACACAAAAGAATGCAATCAAACACATACTTGCACATTCCGACTTGCTGGTACCCTTCGAACTTGTCCTAAGGCATAAATAGATATCTAACTTTGTGGACTTGTCCACCACATTCATATTATGGTTTTTCATGCATAGCTTAAGCATAAATATTACCATGAAATCATACCACTTAAGCATAAAAATAAAATGGACATTTATCCCAAACCTCTAATTATCAAATTATTTGGAAAAACTTTTAATAAATCAACCAATGCAAAAGTTGGCAACCATAAATAATTTTTTGGTCATACTAAATTTTGAAAAGTTAAATTGCTATTCTAAAAATTAAATGAGCACAAAATTCGGAGTATTACATTTTCATTAGTACCTCAAATAAATGGTTGCAAGTGTGTGCCTCTATCACTGATAATAACACTTGGTGTGCGAAACCAAGACAAACATTTTCTTTGAATTTAACAACCGTTTTATTGTCATTAGCTGTAACACCCCCAAATTTTGATACTGAAATTTGGAGATTACCATTTAACTTCCTCTTGAAAACATAAATGAGGAAGCGATTACGTTCTTCTTTGACCAAAATGAATATCATTGACTTATATTTCAAAATAATTTTTTGAGCTTAATAAAATATAGAACAATTAAAAATAAATTTTCACCTTATTTCAAAATGAAATCAAATCTAAATTATATTGGTACCGAGTCTGTGTCACCCCAAGTCGTCATCTCGCATCATTTTCCCTTCATCATCTGAAAATGGAGAGGGATAATGTGGGATGAGCTAATGCTCAATAAGCAAACCTCATGCACATCATGCATGCTCATGATATGCATGAGTTACTTTAAAATAGAAACATTTCTCATTATGTATCCCCATTCTTTCATTTCTTTAAAAATGTAAACATTGACGTTGTGAGCTCATTTCATGTATCGCATATAGCCAATTAGAATGCAATGGGCCATATTATTTGAAACCCAATCGAATTCTAATGGTAGTACAGCGAAGCAATAACATTTACATTGGACATTGAACCGCAAAGCGGTTAACATTAACATTGAACATTGGTCGGGTGCGCTGGCTCCCCATGCCCCATTTCCCACTAACAACTTCATGGCATAGACATATATCTCGTAACATAAACATTTGGGATGCATATATTTAAACATTCGAGTCATGACATTTGAAAACATTTTATTCTTTGAAACTTCGTGTATGCTTATGAATATGCATGAAACATTTATGACATAAAACGTCATAATTAAACATCATGTTCACATAAGAACAATTTAGATAACACGTTTATACATTTAATCATATCACGTTCCATGAAGACAAGGGGAAGTTTACTTCCTTAGAATCCTTAAATGTTTTGCAAATTGGAGATGTCCATGCCGCTCATGAACTTAACATGCAGTCCTAGTTCATTGTCATTGATTAAATGACCATATATGAATATTCCCATCTTGAATACTATTATATAGCTTAGCCCCTGTTTGGCACCCATTTTTGGTAATGAAAATGGGGGGAATAGTGTTTTGTTGAAAAAATGAGTGGTTGAAAAAGAAGGAAAAATTTTCGATTTACGTGTAATATCGTTTTAAGATTGTGTGGTTAAAAGTGGGAGAGAAAAAATTAAGATTGTGTGGTTAAAAGTGGGAGAGAAAAAATAGAATCTAATGTAATGTAATTTAATGGGAATCAAACAAGGGCTCAATTATAAACGGACATCAGCAACCAGTTAACCTTAACAACTAGATAAAATTGATAAGTGATTAAGACTCGAAAATGAAAAATTAAGGATGCACCAGCTAATCACATCAATTACGTATGTTCATCAAACCTGCAAGACATATTAATTAATTGTGAAGGGGACAATACTAGTGGAAGATAGCAACTTATGATAAAAGTAACTTAAAAATGATTAATTTTAAACATACTTGATCATATATGACTGACTAGTAAAAATTTTTGTTAGTTTGAGTAACACAAGCTTAAAACTAGCAAAAATATTGAATCCTCTATTCGGATCAAGATTTATGTTTACATATAGAAATAATTGAAATAATGAAAGATGTCCCTTGCTATGAACATGTTGTATGCCAAACATTTAATAGCTTAAACATTTTTTTTTTGTTCAAATCGAATTGAAGTAGAATATGAACTGCTAAAGTAAATATTCCAATTACTATGAATATGAATTATATAAACATCAAGACCTATAAGACAATTCAGAGAAACTAACCTCATTATTTGCTGAGGAGTGCCAGTTTTGCATGTTTCATAGAAGAAATGATGATATTATTATTATTATTTTCATTTGAATGCAATACAATAGTAAATGGTGACAACCGTTGAAGTCCTTGTGCATTGGATATCTCAAAAAGTTAAAACTTAATTTTTGCAATTTAGGCTGTCTAACTTAGAAAGCTCAAATTTCCATTTGGGCCTTCATTAACGTTAATTGTAAAAGAATACACGAATTCACGTTTGGTTTCCATCAGTATTTTAAATTACCAGTTTACTATAAATTTATCAAATAAATTATTAAATTGGCAAATATGAAAGTGAATGCTTTATGTTAGTTCTACATGAAAAACGGAAATGACAATTAATTAAATCATAACATAAAATCAATGCATTAAATTATAATTGACTCCAAATTTTAATAAAATTATGAGCATATAATAATTAATTTCAATATGTATTTAGACCATTTAGGGTGTCATGGTAAATATAAATTATCCACAAGAATAATAATATATATCCACGAGTATATATAACGTTAATTTTGATATGAATGAGTAAATAATTGATTTCTACCAATTAGGGCTAAATTCCAATCATTTGACTTAATTAATGTACTAAATAATTTAATTGGTTTCTATTCATCTATTAATTAAGTTGAATAAAATTTAATTAGATGAAAACACAAAATAAATTAACTATGTCTATAATTTACTCCATAGCTTGGTTCATAACTACTTAATTTAAATTGATAAGCACATCGAATGTCTATAGCGTTCAAGGCACATTCCATTCTAAAACAATTAGTCACAACAAATGTAATTATCATAATTGAATTGTAAATGTAGCATTAATGCAATTAATCGAGAAGGCATGGTATTCACTGTGTATAAGAGCGTGGCGTTACATTAGCCCCACAAGCAGTTGCCTTTACCCATTTAGACACATAATCTCTGCCTCAATAATATATAAGTAACCAAAAGAAGGTGGAAAGGGTCCCATAAAGCCTATTACCCAACAATCAAAATACTTATATTACTACGATGGGGTTTAAAGGCGTCATATTACGTTGGGACACAACACCTAAATTTTGGCATCTTTAACAAGATCTACAATAAGCATTAGTATCTTTAAGTAAGGTGGGCTAGTAAAAACCACATTGCCACCACATGCTTGGGTATGACAGAAATTAAGTATGCTAGATATCTCTTTACTGGGAACACAACGTCTCAAGATTTGATCGGGGCAGTACGTAAATGTTTGAGTCATCCTAGTAGAAATTACATACCTCAACCAAGAGCTTTCATTTATCCAATACACTTCCTTTGGGATTTCACTTACAGCCAAGTAATTTACAATGTGAGCAAACCATGGTAGATAAGAAACAGAACATAAATTATCTGGAAATTCATCTCTAATTGGCAAGGTGATTGTATTGTCTTCAAAGATGTTGATAAATGGTTTGTTTGACATTTTCCATTCCTTTCTTGTCTTTGATGATGATATCAAACTCCTACAAAAGCAAAATCCACCGTATTAAATGCACCTTAGCATCCTTTTTTGTAAGAAGATACTTTAAGGGCTGCATGATCTATGAAAATTGTAACAAGAGAGCCAATCAAATAAGATCGAAACTTATCAAATGCAAAGACTACAACTAGTAACTCTTTTTCAGTTGTGGAATAGTTCATTTGAGCACTGTTTAGAGTTCTACTAGCATAATAAATTACGAAAGGCTTAACTTCACTTTGATGTCCAAGTACAACACCTACCACATGTAATCACTAACATCACACATAATTTCAAACGGTAATGTCCAATTGGGTGGTTGCATTATAGGTGCGGAAGTGAGTTTGTTGATTACTGTTTTGAATGCCTCTTGCCATTCTGAGGTCCATTTAAAAGTGAATTCTTTACTTATAATGTTACACAATGGTCTAGATATGGATGAAAAGTTCTATATAAACCTCCTATAAAAACCTGCATGACCATTTGTCGACCTCTATCCCCTTAGAAGAAATTACATGTCCTAAGACAATTCCTGAAGGTACCATAAAATGACATTTCTCACAATTTAAAACTAAACCTTTTGCCTCACACCAGGTTAAGACTCTTCAAATTCAACAGGCATGCATCAAACGAGACTTCAAACACAGTCAGGTCATCCATGAAGACTTCCATGTTGTCCTCTACCATGTCACTAAATATGCTTGTCATGTATCTTTGAAATGTAGTGAGGGCATTACAAAGTCCAAATAACATCCTACGAAGTGCATAGGTACCAAAGGGACAAGCAAATGTGTATTTTCCTAGTCTTCTAAGTCTATTTCAATTTGAAAGTAACCAAAGTAGCCATCCAAAAAACAATAAAAGGGATGGCCAGCCATACACTCCAGAATTTGGTCTAAAAAGGGGAGGAGAAAATGGTCCTTGTGGGTGGCAGCATTCAACTTCATATAATCAAATTTTAGGGACTACTTGTGGGGACCATTTCACCTATTTCATTTTTCACCAAAATGACACTTGACTTTTTAGGGACTACTTGTGTAGGACTGACCCATTTACTATCTACAATCGGCAAAGGATACCAGAATCTAATAGTTTTAGCACCTCATTTTCACCACTTTCTTTCATCATTGGTTTTAGCCTGTGTTTTGGGTCTCTTCTAGGGGTGATTCCTTTCTCTCAGTGAATTCTATAATACCCTTAATGTCAACTATGGTCTAGCCTAATGCAGATTTATGCTCATTCAGCATGTTCAAAAGTTGCTTGCATTTCAATGCATCCAATTCTGAAGATATAATTATAGGAAAAGTATCACTTGGTCCAAGAAATTCTTGTTTGAGTGTAGGATTGACCCATTTACTGTCTACAATCAGTAAATGATTCCAAAATCTAATAGTTTTAGCACCTCATTTTTCACAACTTCTTTCATCATTGATTTTAGCCTGTGTTTTGGGTCTCTTCTAGGGGTGATTCCTTTCTCTAAGTGAATTCTATGATACCCTTAATGTTAGCTATGGTCCAGCCTAATGCAGATTTATGCTCGTTCAGCATGTTCAAAAGTTGATTACATTTCAGTGCATCCAATTCTGAAGATATAATTACAGGAAAAGTATCACTTGGTCCAAGAAATTCTTGTTTGAGTAAGTATCACTTGGTCCAAGAAATTCTTGTTTGAGTCCTGGAGGCAGCTGTTTCAGCTCTTGTATGTGCTCTCAATATTTGAGGGTTACTGTCATCCGTTATTGTCATCCCATCTTTTGGCAGTTCTTCAAACTTGGATTCCCATGGTGATGTCCCATAATCCTAAAATTTTACAAAAACGACATAAATGTCAATTTTCACCATTAAGACTTGTTGGAATTGCAGAATTTAAAAGAAAAAAGTTCAAGGGGTCAAAATCAATAGTTGTAGGTGCCTCCTATTGAATAATTGCCTCAATCATATATGTGTGATGACACTCATCATTTTCCATTGGCTGCTTAGTGATGTAAAAAATATTGACGTCTAAAGTCATATTCTCAAACGATAATTTCATTAGACAGTTCCTGCAATTTATAAGAACGTTAGCTGTGGCGAGACAAGGTCTACCAAGAATGGTAGGAATTTTAGAATCGACATTTACATCAATCTTTAGATCCAAAACTAAAAAATCAACAGGGTAGTAAAATCAAGAAGTTACAATTGGTCAAATCATATGAAAGAAAAAGATTAATTACTTTGATCTAACACATCCTCAAAAGTATGGTTCAACTTTATCATTAAGTACTAAACAACCATTCAAAATCAAGCAATGCTTTAATGTCAAATATGAAATTAAATAACAGAACTCAAAAGTATGGTTCAACTATCCTAAAAGCTATACAATTTAGCCAATCATCAAACTAATTACAAGAACACTAAGTAATTGAAACAACATCACTCAAATTGAATAATTGGGAAGAAGATGGAAAGAAATGTTGACATTCTTGAATCTCTTCAATGGCTCATTGACCAACGCCTTTAATTCTTCTTCTTCAATCTAAGAAATAGATGTATTAAGGTAGTTTTTGATGTACTTTTTAACAATCTTTCGTAAAGCTTTGAATATATATGAATATGTTAAACAAATTTTCTACAAGAATTACGGATTTTTTAACTGAAAAGCGTCTCTTGACTTGGATAATATGTGTATAACGAACTCCCATGAGCTCTATCAATTGTTGACTATTGTATGTAATTAGAACAAGATATAGATCAAAATTCTTGCTTCAATTGGTTTCCAAAAAGAGTTTGAGAAGGGAAAAAAAATTCTCTTTTCAATTTGATTCCTTTTCTCTTCCAATTTCAATCCTTCATCAAGAATCTTCATAATTATGTCCTCTTCTTCCCATTAATAACTGATCCGATGCAAGTCTTGAATGTTTTTAATTTAGTCCCAAAACTTTCAAATATTGAATTTAATTCTCAAAGCTTAGATATTTTATTGAATGCTTCATTAATATATCTAATTGATCGATTGTAATCTGACTCATCTTCAAATCAACTTCAAGTATGCTCCAAGTTCACCAATTTCTTACCTATTTCATCCAAGTGCTGCCAAAATCGAGCTTTGAACTACAATTAAACATATATACACAAGATTATGATGTCGTAACAATACATCTGGGTGTTCTACTTTCTTTTCCTTTGTTTAGTAAAATGTAATCCTTGATATACTTGAAAAGAGAGAGAAAAATTATTAGAAACATAACACACGAGTTAAAACTAAACCTTTGTTGAAAATGTAGTATGAGGAAAGATTTGGAATGATCGTGATGCTATGAATACACCCTAGATATTTTATTCCATAAAAACTAGTTAATAAACTGTACCTAAGTTCTAATACAATCGTGACTCGCTACATGCATGCATATACTTAAAGCATAATAAATTGAAGGATAAGAAAAGTAGGTTGCCCCTCAATAAGCACTTGTTTTACGACACTTGAATATTGTTTTGAGGTCTTGCATAATTTGTGTAAGTTTATTTTAAACCAACATCATATTTCATCCGAACTCTTAATCACCTCGTTTAACTCGCTTTCACCTAATTCAAGCAGAACTATGGAGATCTCAATTTTGAATCGGTAATTACACTACATGCTCTTCTTCTTTTATTCTTGAGAAAGATATTCCTGATAGCAGCATCACATGATTTTCGGATCATACATATTGTCTATTTTTGGTGGGCATCTGCCCACTTACATCTTCTCTACCCAAAATAGACAATGAGTATGATATAACAGCTTGATCATAGATCTCGCGTCGTTAAAAAAATGCTTTTTTGTTAATGCCTAGGCCTTGTGTCCTGTTACTATCTTACGTATTGTATGCTTTGGGAGAGCATTTGCACTTTTAGCCTCTCAACTTTCTGTCACATTTTTCAACATTCAAACATTTGACAAGCCCTTTAAGATTGACTTAACTTGAATTCAAATACCAATTGAAAAACTTGTCAAATTGGGGATCAAACGGGGGCTAAATACCTCCTCTTCTGTATCCGAACCCTCTTTTACCTGGATAGAACAATCGTGGTGTTCATGGCGGCGCCTCTCTTGTCTATCACCATGGTGGCCTCGGGCAAAACCTCCAACTCCAACCCCAATGGTGTTTTTTGATTTCTATTGGCATTGAGTCTAAAATTGGCAAGCATCTCTCGAATCTCTGCCACCTATTGATGTTCCACCATGAGTTGCCTTTGTTCCTCAATCGCTGCCCAAATTTCTTCTTGCCCATGCACAACATCGTTGGTCTTGTCTCCTCCATCTCTGTTATTGGCAATCGAGGTAGGCAAATCCTTGCTCTGATACCAATTGACGCAGTGGAAGACACGAAATTGGATTAACAAACGTTAACTCCAATAAAATTTGGAATTCACCAAGATCTCGAATCTCTGCCACCTATTGATGTTCCACCATGAGTTGCCTTTGTTCCTCAATCGCTGCCCAAATTTCTTCTTGCCCATGCACAACATCGTTGGTCTTGTCTCCTCCATCTCTGTTATTGGCAATCGAGGTAGGCAAATCCTTGCTCTGATACCAATTGACGCAGTGGAAGACACGAAATTGGATTAACAAACGTTAACTCCAATAAAATTTGGAATTCACCAAGAGAATAATCTATAATAGAATTGACGGCTAACAAAATAATAATTCCAACTGGTCTAAGAGGCCTTTTAAACAGGCTACATCATAACCCTAACAAAGCCCAAATGAAGAAAAGAGTCTTAAATCAATGCCAATTAAATATGTAGGAAATAAATTAAAACATAGCCCAACTAGG
>NW_019263832.1:77625-79889 GCF_002742605.1 Olea europaea var. sylvestris | reverse complement strand
GTTGTGCCTCAAAAAAATAAAAATAGCAAAAAAAATTTATCTAAGCGGACTAGTTTCAGTCTAATTGGGATTGGATCATGGAAAACAAAGAATCGATATCAATTAATCCCCTTTTCATGCCGTAAATTGATGCAACATTTTTTTAGTAGTTTCAATTCATGCACCTCAATTCATTAGATAGCTTGCCGTAATCTTCTCAAATTTGAAGCTGCTCAAAAAATTTATAGATGGCTTCTAAATTACCCTACAAAAATCAATTTTTATTTGTCAAAATATCAAGTGATATTTGTGTGCATGCATAGTTGATCCAATGACCATAAATCTTTAGTTTAGTTATATCCACCCTCAATGGTCAGTTATTTTCTTTCTATATTTTGAGATGCACACCCCAACTTATATTCAATCTCCCACTCAGGATGGTTATGATGAGGTTGCTTTCACAACACATTAATTTATTTCATACTCATATTCGGTTTGATTTACCCAGTGGTAGCAGCTATCTCGATTTGTAATGTTTATCCCAAGATTTGAATGTCACGACCTTCAATCTTCAACTAGGCAAATCAACCTCAAAAAGTTATCTAGACTTAAAAATTAAGTATACAAGAACTTAGTTAGGAAGCAAAGTGCTTTTCGTTATTGCTACTGCTTGTATCTTCACATATAAAAGAAAGAAAAAATTCCTTTTTTGGGGGGGTTCTTCCTACTATTTTTTCTCTTCATTCTCCATGGGTTGCACCATTCAATCGCTGATTTTTTTTATTTTACCTATTCATGTTGATTCTTCCTACACTTTTACATGTTTCTTCTTGAATAATGTAATAATGTCTTTGGTTGAGACAAGTAGTTAGTATCGTACCCCTAAAAACATTCCATACAAATATTCAATAGGCACGGGTGCCACACCTACCTAAATAGCTCCTACCTTTGAAACTAGATTTCCTATGCATAAAGATGTTGTGTTTTCAATTTTGATCTTAGTTTGTTACAAATTTATAAGTCAATGAAATAGTGGTCAATTATTTCAAAGCATTAAGAAGATTTGTGATCTTGCTGTTGACAATCCAAGTATAAAATTCATTTGACCTTTTATATTGGACAACTTTATTGGATTAAATAGAACTTAAAACGTTAAACGTTAAACTATACCTTAAAAAAGAGGGAGGGTATATAGCACATTAAATTAACACTAATGCATATGCCTTCCATCTCAAATTAAACTACTTAAATAATGAATGTGTGCATTGAAATGTGCAACATAGATAAAAATATATTTTGGTTATCAAAAGTTCGTGAATGACGACTGTGAAAATACTATGAAATATTTATTGTGGTGTACTTACTCATTGAGAATTTTTTTTTTTAAAATAAGTTAATAATTTGATTGTCCAATACTAAAAAATATATGTCGAGGACGAATTTAAATCTATTTGGTACTTTTTGTTCATGTTAGAATTTCATATTGTACAAGGTCATGTTTAACTTATTAAACATTTATGTAACTCCATGTTAACAGCTTATTATGTAAAATAGTAATCATATAGCGACGTAGCAAAATTTGGATATAACTTATGATTTTATGAATACATGTTAGCTACAAAAAGCATGGAATGAAAATTTTATGATATGTGATTTTATAATAGTGACTACGTTAGAGAACATGTCAATTTATAAGAACAGTCGACCATAGAAAATCTCTTGGATAGATAATAGAATCTAGATAAGAAAATTATGCCGCCATTAAATTTCATTACATTACATTTCATTTTTCTTTCTCTTATTTTCAACCACATAATCTTTCATAAAATAATATTACACGTAAAACGAAAACTTTTCTTTCTTTTTCAACCACTTATTTTTCAAAAAAAATACTATTCCACCCATTTTCATTTCTTGAAAATGGGGGCCAAACGTGGGCTATATATCTATGTACATTCCTGCTTATTTTGTGAGTTTTCGTGGATTGTACATTGGCAAAATTGAAAGGCTTCGTTTAAAAAATATAAAATATATAAGGAGAGCTTGGAATTTAAGTGATCAATTTGTAATCTCCTCCTCAGCTAGAAGTCAATTAGTTGGGCATTATTAAGATCAATAGAATGAAAACAATATTAAAAACTCACTTCAAAATTAAGAAAATTCCCAGTTAGAAACTTTATTTATTGATTTAAATTATATACTACCTTATTTAATGTACAATTACAAGGGCACCATTATGACACTTTCCATTTCAATACCCCTAAATGCACCTATAAGTACCACAC
>NW_019263832.1:74795-76478 GCF_002742605.1 Olea europaea var. sylvestris | reverse complement strand
AAAAAAAAAATGACAATTCAATTAGTAGCTAATGAATAGTATTCACAAAAATAATATAACCAGCTAACAAATCACAGTAGTAGAAATGGGACAATAACATACATCAACATAGAGCTTCTGTTAGATGTAGTGTTCTTTGCACGTAAAAATGAATACAACATGAAAACTTAACACGAGTCGAAAAATATAAAAGTAGCTGTCCAATTGATGGGCATATTTGATTTTAAAATAAGTTGTCCAAAAAGCCTTCAAGAGATATTTAACATAAAAAATAAGAAAAAATAAACTAAATTCATAAAACATTATCCTTGGAGTGTGGCTACCTCAACTTTCTTGGCACAAGCAACTCCATCGGCCTCTCGATTGTGTATTTATATGGTTGAACAGCCGTGTTGGAATGGACCAGTTTCATGTTTAAAAAAAAAAAAAAGAAAGAATAAAAAAAAATTGGCATCTCCTTGATCTTTTTGTGAAAGATACATTTGGCATACTTGACAAAAAATATGCCACAATATACAATTACCAAAAATTAATGGAAAATTAGAAAAATTTGAAAATTGTTACGCAATAGTAAAAATGAAGTGATTAACGTGAAATAAAGTCATTTAAATGTGAGACATATAACCAATCAATAATTTGTATGATGGTTGTGAAAAGTTGAGAAATTTTAGAATGATCTAAGAGTATAATATAGCCCCCGTTTGAACCCCATTACCTGAAAATGAAAATGGGGGGAATAGTATTTTTTAGAAAAATGAGTGGTTGAAAAGAAGGAAAAGTTTTCGATTTACGTATAATATTATTTTATGGAAGTTTGTGTGGTTGAAAATAGGAGAGAGAAAAATGAAATGTAATGTAATTGAATTTAATGAGGATCAAACGGTGGCATATAAAGAGGATTGTAAAATGAGAATTTTGTTTTAAAGATAGATTATTGCATCAATATTATGAAATGCCCAAAAATAACAAGTTATACGATTACTTAAATTCGAATTTTTTCAAAATTAAAATGATAGGTATTAAAATAAGAACCTAAATTTTGTTTTGACCTAAGCCTCAAAGGTTCGGTGATCACTTCTATTTCCTTGTTGAGTATCCATCGAAATGGATAATGCTCATTCGCACTATAAAAGCCAAAAGGACAATCAATATTACAACATTGTTCACAAATACAAAGTTCCAATCACTAAAGATTTATCTTTTAAATGAGTTTGCAAAAATCGAGTTATTGTTCACCAAGAACCCCAAATCACACCAACACCCTAATCTGAGCATTACATTGAGATGGACAACATTTTCTCAACTGATGTCACCAAGAATCAACCAAAAGCAAAAGGATGTAGAAGATTTAGTATCTCGAATGAGATTTTCGAGAGAGGACGAAGAAGAACCCTAAAATGGAAGCATTGTATTCTCTCAAAACCAAAAGCCAGATGAAGTGCAATTGAATGAATGCTGAGAGCCAAATGAGGAGTTTTAAACTCACAGAAGAATATAGAAACCAATCAAATGGTCAGTAGAAAGCTAGACACATTTGGTTAAAAGCCTCCACCAGTAAAATCGCATTTTCAAAACATAACTTTTAGGTTTATTTTCGAAGCACGCACTTCACACGTGCACCTTTACTTAGCAATCGCCACCTTTCTACTAAGAATTGGGATTCTTGTAGTGCAAACAAATGCA
>NW_019263832.1:55810-71818 GCF_002742605.1 Olea europaea var. sylvestris | reverse complement strand
AAGGGATCATAGAAATTTTATGGCCTTCCCAACTAAACAAGTCTACATTTTCCCTACCTTTATATGTTGCCTCAACATCATATGCCGTCCTAGTAGAACATGGCTAGCATCCATATCTATAGCATCACAAGAAACTTCTTCTTTATAGTGTTTTTCGATGGAAATAGGAACTCTGCAAACCTCTGTTACTCTCACTGTTGGCCCTTTCTTCACCCAGCCGATCAAATAAGGTGAGGAGTAAACCTCTGTGGCAAACTCAAATGTTCCACTAACTTTTTGGCCACAAAATTATCACAGCTTCCATTATCAACTATCATATCACAAACTTTCTTATTAACAATACATAATGACCAAAAAATATTACATCCTTGTGGTGGATCCTCTTGCTTGGGTGAACATAAAACCCTCTAAACAACCAAATTAACCCAGTCCCCTCAACTTTCAAGCTCCCAGCAACATCATAGACCTCATCATCAAACAGTATATGTCCTTCGTCTTCCCCAGATTCTTCTTCCTGCCCCACTATGTTCACTAGCTTTCTTATCAGACTTTAATGGTGCCCAGGTTTACCACGCCTATAACACTTTCCTGTTGTCGTCTTTGCGTATGGAAACAAGTAGAAGTCGTAGTTTGTGCTGTTCCAGTATTTCCACTATTATTAGCATCCCGAATATGTACCCCTGCTAGTTTCAGTTGGTCTGGAACGATAGGTTGTGGGGCCTTTCCTTTGCCATATATTATGTGATTCTAGATTCCTTCGTGAATATTCGAATTCTCCACCAATTTTCTCCAGTATCTCAGCCTTCAATGTCGTATTATGAGCTTCCTCTACGGACCAAAGAACTTGCAACCCAATCTTCTCTCTAATTCTGGGTTCTAAACCACCCAAATACAGAGCAACACGTTGGGGCTCAGTTTTATTCCAATTATTTCGGGCTGATAATCTAGAAATTTAGCAGTATAGTCGAACACAGACTTTCCTCCCTGCACACAAATTCGGTACATTTGAAACAGATGTTGTTCATAGTCTAATGGTAAAAATCATTCCATAAGCAATTGCTTCATCTTCCTCCATGTACGAATTGACGCCTTCCCTTTGCGTTGCCTATTTCTTTGCAGTTGATCCCACCAAATAGCAGCTCCACGCTAATTAATGTGTTATTTGCCATACCCTACTAGATCTTAATAGATGGGGAGAAATTAATTCTAGGAAACCTTTTAACATTGTAGAAAGTCAGTAGCTCTAGCTGTACCAAAGAGCTCTTTGAAAGAGTTCCAAATCTAAAGAAGTTAGAAATTTTGACTGAAGATGGAAATCTAATCAAATCAAAAAATTTGATTGAATATTAGGAATTGACACATTTTTCTCTAGGTAATCTGGTTAATCTTCCTCAACTTGAGACCCTGAAAATTAGAAGTAAAAATGACCCTGTTAGTGTCCCTATGAATTTCACTTTCCCACAAAATATTGAAAAGATAACTTTAGAGGGTTGTAGAATCCCTTGGAAACATATGACAATTCTTCGTCTTTTAACCAATAAACTGCGATATAATGCCTTTGAGGGGCCAGAATGGGAGCCAACCGAAGGAGAATTTTGCAAACTAAAATTTCTGCTACTTCACGAAATAGAACTAGTGCAATGGAGAGCTAAAGACACTCACTTCCCAAGCCTTAAGCGCCTAATTCTCAGATGATGCTTAAAAATAGAGGGCATTCCTCATTTTATCAAGAATATTCCAACGCTTGACATCATTGACATGGATGATGCTAGCCCTTTGGCTATGACTTCGACAAAGGAAATAAAAGAAGAACAAGAGAGCTTAGAAAATGATAGACTTCAAGTTCATGTCCACTATGTGTTCAGCATCTTACATCTAATGGTAAAAATGATTCTTTTCACCATACTAACTGATGCTGATATTGATCTTTTCTATATATCAAGAAATTTACAGTTTAATGAAATTTTAGCAAGCATGACCATTTTTTTCTCTATGTTTGTTTAAACTGCTGTATATTACATGTTTTAATAATAAAGAAAATAAACATAAAATTTAGAAGGGGGCCTAGCCAAACCTCGATTTAAAGGTACAAGAAAAATAAACTTGTCTCATCTTAAGACATATAATACAATATAAAAGTTAAAGAATATAGTTCATGCACCCTCATCACACTCCTTGTCATCGTATGTCTAGGGTAGTGTCTCTCCTGCTCATGGTTACTTTCATACTCACATCTTGAAGGGGATTTTGTAAATTTATTATCATATCGAAGTTTGGAAAGGCTATATTTTTCTGAAATCGTTTAATACCAAAAACAACCATTTTCTTCAATACGGTATCAGAGCCCTAGGTTTGGGTTGTCTTCTCTGCCAAGTCTGATGTCGTCTTCGAGGTTAAGTGACAGCACAAGTGGCGGAGGTGGGTTCTTTGTTGTGGTTCGATAGTGTCTTTGCTGTTAGTGGGGATTTTTTAGGTGTTCGCGTCGCCGGTCGTTGGTCATGGGTTGATTCGGTTCTTCCTATGGTAGTAGTTGTTGATTCGGTGGTAATTTCATGGTGTTTGGGTGGTTGTGGAAGGGGTCTCTCCGGTGGCGTTGTTGTAGGCAGTGACCTGAGCTATCAAATTTTGTTCTGCAGATGTCGATTTCATAGCTACAATCGGTGACGGAATTTGTGCCTTTATTCTTGGGTTGCCTGTGTATGATTTGGGCTGCTTGTGAGTTTAATGGAATTTTATTCAGGCCGTGTTGTTGAGCTTGTTTAACTGATTTGTGTGCAGGTTTGTTTGGTTAGTTTAATTCCATTTGTTTTGTTATTGGTTACTAGACTTCTTCAATTTTGGGCCCATTAATTTTTTGATGGGCTGATCGCTTGGTTTGTGTTTGTTCATGTCCACTAGTAGTTTGGGTGGATAACATCATGTCATCCAAAATGGAGATTCTCAATCTGACTGGACTCAAGGTATCTAAAAAATTGAATGAAAGAAATTACACTTAGTGGGCTAGGCGTGTCTAGGTATTTTTGAGAGGTAAGGGTTTATATAACCACTTAATTTTAGAAAAAACATCTGCTAAGTTTTCAGAAAATGGCTCTGCAAAGGCTGATTCTACTCTTAATGATCGATGGGATCAACAAGAAGATAATGCCATCATAGGTCTTCTTATGATCGAAAGTATTGAGCCTCATATCGGGTCTTCCATCTCTATATGCTCACTGCAAAGCAAATCTAGGAGCATCTCATGTACATTCTGGAACTGGAAATGTTACTCAAATATATGAGATGTGTAAACAATACTTTGGGCTTGAGAAGGGCTCCTCTAGTCTTGTTGAATATTATAGTAAGTTTTGGCTGTATGCCAGGAGATATTTATCAATCTATTTCTCTTAATTTGAAGTTTATGGAAAAACAGCGGGAAGACATCGATGTGGTTAAAATTCTTATTGATCTTCCATTAGAGTTTGAAGCAGTTTAGGTACAGATATTGGGTAGAAAAGAGCTTCCAGTCTTGCGGAGACATTTTCTCGTATTCAGCGCTCCACTCTATCGGATAGTAGTCCTAGTGATTGTTCTACTTTTATTGCTAAAGGTGGCTCATCTCAGGTTGGACGTGGCAATCGAAGTGGATGTGACAAAGGTGGCTTCAGCTCTTGAGGTGGACGTGACACTAGAGATTGTGGTCGTTTGAGAAATCGTGAACCTAAAAAATGTACTCATTATGGTTGTACCTCCATTGAATTTTGTTGGGATTTATATGGTAAACAGTCTGGTTCTGCTAATCAAGTCTCATCTAATGAGGATCACTAATCAGTATTTACACCAATGAATAACTTTTGTTCAACATTAGAGTCTGATTTCATGTCTGCATCATGGGATGAGTATGCTGCATTCTTAACTCATACGCAGACCACTTCCCATGGCTTCTCGCTATATCTTATCATCCTCTCATAATCCGTGGATCATAGATTCCGGAGTAACTGAACAAATGACTAGTTCGTCCACTTCTCTTATTGATTATCATCCTATTACATTCTCCAATTACTTACGGTTCCCGAACTAGTGTTGTAGGCTCGAAAAATGCCCACCTTAGTCTGACCATTGATTTGTCGACTATCCTTCATATTCTTGGCTTTCCCTTTAGTTTGTTGTCTATTAGTAAATTTACCTCAACTCTTCAATGTTCTGTAACATTCTATCCTTCGGTGTGTTTCTCAGGATCTCAAGACGAAGTGGATGATTGGTATGGGGCATGAAGTTGGTGGCTTGTATTACCTAGATCTTTCCCAAATCCATGATTCTCGGGCTCTCCAATCTTCTATATCACCCATGCAGCGGCATGTCATCTTGGTCATTCTTCTCTTTCCACTTTGAAATGTCAAGTCGTTAGTCTTCATAATGTGTCATACCTTGAGTGTGAAGTTTGTCAACTTAGCAAGCATCATCATGTGTCTTTTCTTTAAAAACTGTTAGTCGTGTTTCTCGTGAATGGGGACCAATCAATGTTTTATCTAATACATTTTAGTATTTTGTTACTTTTGTGGATAATTATTCTTGTACGACTTGGTTATTCTTAATGAAAAATCTTTCTGAATTACTTTCTATATTTCAAATCTTTGGTACTATGATCAAAACTTGGTTTAACCAAAAAATTTGTATTTCGCATTCTGATAATACCAAAGAGTATAAGTTTGTTTCTTTTTCGTCATATCTCTCTTTAAAAGACATTATTTGTCAAACATCTTGTGCACATACTCAACAACAAAATGGATTTGCAGAACGCAGAAATCCTCATTTGTTAGAGGTTACTCGTGCTCTTCTTCGTCATGTGCATGTCCCTAAATAGTTTTGGGATGATGCTATCCTCACTGAATGCTATCATTAATCGCATGCTGTCTTTTGTTTTGGATGGTGCATCCCCTTCTTCTATTGTATTTTCCTCATCTTCACAATATTCATTACCTCTTAATTTGGGCGTGTTTGCTATGTTCATCATTTCGGTCCTGGTCATGACAAACTTGACTTTCGCTCTATGAAATGTGTTTTCCTTAGCTACTCTCAAACAACAAAAGGGTATCATTGCTACAATCCTTTCCTATGTTGCTATTTTGTAAGTACAGATTTCACTTTCGACGAGTCCATACCCTATTTTTTTTTAACCTAGTACATCACCAGAATTCACTCGAGATCCCGTTAGTTCTCATGTTCCATATTTACTTGCTGTTGTTTCTTCTGGACTAGATCCATCTCCATCTACTACACCAGAGTTATCCTTCTCTCATAGGGAACCACCACCTCCTTTATAGGTTTATAATCGACGACCTAAGCCATGAACACCTGCGGCCCCATCTGTCACCTTACTGTCTATAGATCTTGCATTCGTCATCTCTTCTGATCCCGAATCATTACCCATTGCTCTTTGTAAAGATAAACGTACATTTGTAACTAATCATCCTATAAGCCATTATGTTACTTTTGATTTGTTACCTCCTTCATTTTCTTATTTCGCATCCTACTTTTCTAGTGTTTTTGTTACTAGACAGTGACAAAAGTTTTATCTTATCCCAAGTAACGAAAGGCTATTGAATTGGAAATGACAGCCTTGTAGAGAATAAGACTTGGGAACTCGTTTATTCACGACCTGTACATCTTGTTGGTTGATGGGTCTATGTTCTGAAATTCTATCCCAATGGGATGATTGAATATTGAAAACCTGACTGGTTGCTAAAGGTTATACAAAGATCTATGGTATTGATTTTAATGAGACATTCTCTTCCCTACATATTGCTTACGCCCAATCCAATCTTTCATGAGAGGACCAAACTTATCGAAGTTGATTGTCACTTTGTTCAAGACAAGATAGTGAGTGGTGATATATGTACATCATTTGTGAAAATAGGAGACCAACTTGCTGATATGTTTATGAAGTCATTAAATGCTAATCAATTGAGATTCATTTGTTCCAAATTGCGCTTATATGATATATATAATCCAACTTGAAGGGGAGTGTTAAGGAAGTAAATTAGTGAGGAATCACGTATATTAGGCAATGAGATATTGTGTTTCGTCGAAATCACCTTTTTATAAAACCTAGGGCTGTTTCATGTAAATTTGCTCATTTATTTCACCATATAAGAATAAAATTTATCATCAAGCTGATCAAGTTCCTACTTAAATTAAGCAATAAGTGCTAAAATCGTTCTGATGGTATTGTATTTAACTTTTTATCTAATACAATCTTTGTCCCATTTTCCCTCTTTTACCTTATAGATCCATTTAGAGTTAATCAGTTTATGGTCCTTAGGCCTCTTAAGTGTTCCCAAGTATTATTTTTAAGGAAAGAAGCCATTTCTTCTTCCACTGCTGCTAACTATTTAGTAGAATCTTACCATTAATTGTATTATCATAGAAGTTAGGTTCATTTTCAGCATTTTCTTAATAAGTGAATAATCAGACAAAGTCATCACTATCAAACTTGGCAGAAGATTTGATATACCTTATCTGTCTATCTCTTGTGAGTTGATACTCATTAAGGGGGCTGAGTTGTAGGTTCAGAATGGTCATCAGGATCAATTTCTTGAGCAACTTTAGTGCCTTTTAACGACTTGCTTAGGAATTTTGGCATATGGTTATAAGCGAATCGATTTTGAGTTGTTCTAGTAGCAATTTTTAAGACTTTCCAAATTATGTTTAGAAGTTTATTATCCATCGTTTCTAAACATTTTTTAAAAGAATAAAGTTATACGTATGTCTTTTAGTAAAATTTTCAATTTATAGTTTCTTATATAATATTTTTTTACACTTATAAGTAATTGTTTTTTTTTTTTTTACATATAAGTTAATATTTAAATTAAAAAATTAATAAAGTTAAATATTTACTTAAAGTTCTAAGTTAATATTTTTTTACATATAAATTTTATACTTTTAAACAATGCTTAAGTAAATTTTTTACTTTTATGCAATTTTTTATAGTTATAAGCGAATATTTATCTTATTAGTAGTATTTTTATTTTATAAGCAATATCATTTTACATAAAATTATTTTTTACTTAAAAGTAATTTTTAATTATATCGTATGTTTTCTTATCTTATAAATAATATTTTACTTAAGTATTTTTTTATATAAATTATAATGTAATTTGTTTTGCTTATGAAGTTAATATATTTTTATTAACAAGTGAATTTTGATAAAAATATGTAGGTGGAAAATAATTATATTATAGAGGGCAAAACTAAAAGAGAAATATGATAAACGGCCAAAATTCGCCGACTTGGTAGGTTAAGAAAACCAGTGAAAATTACACGACAATAGTTTTGAGTGATTTTTAAATTATCCATAATTGATGCCCAAAAAAAAAATAGCAAATACTGATTTTTCAACCCCTTATAAATCGATCAAAACTGGTGGGGAAAAATAAAACACTTCCAAGCATGTCCTTAAGGGATCATCCTCCGTTTGACCAAAATCCTCATTTCTAGGATAATTCTAAATGAGGTATCCATTTCAATTTGAACATCTGTTATAGTTAGGTTTTTAGTCTTTCCCTCTAAACATGGCATAAGTAAATCATTAACGAAAATCCCTTCTTCCTATGACTCTATATCCCCTTTCTTCTTTTACCACAACTTGCACCCTTTAACATTCTTACCACGACCTAAGAAAACACGTTTAAGTGATTTAAATTCTAATTTCTATGTTTTGATGATCATATGCAGACATCCAAATATTTTCATATGAGAATAATCAATAGTTTTGACTACACACACATCCAGGCAATTTGAATTTTAAAGCACTAATAGAACTTCTTTTTTTTTTTTTTACAAGATGAGTAGTAGTTTTAATAGCTTCACCACATAATAGTTTAGGTAAGCCTGAGCTTAATAACACGCATCTTATTTTATTTAATAAAGTCATATTCATTATTTCAGTACTATTTTGTTGACGTGTATAGGTCACGATTCTATGAGAATATGTTTAATTGATAAAAGGAAATTCAGAATCCTAACGTTTTTCATCATCATTTAGTCATCAAATTTGCATTAATCACATCTTTGCATTGATTGTAATTAATTAGGCTTTCATTCATATTTAGTCTATTAGATCACAAGTTAGTTTTATAGAAAAATTCACATATGTCCATTGTTTCGGTTAAGGTTATATTAATTCAAACTTGGACTAGTACAATTTTCTATGGGTACGATGCTTGTACTCAAAATCCATTTTACTACTTATTAACGAGTTGTGCACTTATGCTATATTAAATTGAATTTTTTTTTTCAACATCCGCTTTGTGAGGACATATGTCCTCTTGCCCCTCACAAGTTTTTGTCGCATTATCCAGAATTTGAACACTTGACATTTCCCTTAATAATGATTTAAGTTGAATCTATTTACCATTATTAGGGAACTTGTGCGCTAATATTTCTAAAAATTGGAAATATGAGTTTTACACAAAAATTATGATTTAATATTTATTTCATATATCAATTAAATCATTATCAAATTATTTGATATAAAAGTGTTAAAAAAATTTTGAATTTTCAAATATTTATACTACAATCTTGAATTTTCAAATATTTATCTCATGTAGTTTTCGTAATTTTCTTTGATCAGGTAGGGTCATTATCATTATCACAACTATTTAATTATTATATATTGCACTCAATTCATGTCATTCAAATTAGAGGGAAAAGAAATGAATGAAAGAGAGAGAAATAGTGGAAAGGAAAGAAAAATAGAGAAAACATGTGTGAGAGAAAAAAAGAGAAAAAAAAAAAATATATATATATATATATATCCTAAGTGGAGATTGAGAATGAGGATGATCTAAGTGAAAATGAGACGATCAGGTTCCCACCCCACTAGAAAATTATATTATATGCATAGTTTACTTGCTTTTCATGTTAAATCATTATCAAATTATTAGATATAAAAGTGTTAAAAAAAATTTTAATTTTCAAATATTCATACTACAATCTTATTTCATGTAGTTTTTATAATTTTCTTTGATCAGGTTGGGTCATTATCATTATCACAACTATTTAATTATTATGTATTGCACTCAATTCATGTCGTTCAAATTAGAGAGAAAAGAAATGAATGAGAGAGAGAGAAATAGTGGAAAGGAAAGAAAAAGAGAGAAAACATGAGTATGATCTAAGTGAAAATGAGACGAGTTCCCACCCCACTAGAAAATTATATTACATGCATAGTTTACTTGCTTTTCATGTTAAATTGTGAAAATACTTGCATAAAATATGTAATGAATGTTGTTGACTACCGATCTCCGGTCTCAATTAAAATGAAGTTAGCACCTATCTCGTTCACATACCAGGTCGGGCTTGTGAGACCAACTCAATCTTCTGACCGCCGTAATCTCAACAGACAGAATGATTATTGATTCCTTATACCCTGTCAAATAATTCAATTAGTCAGACACACTTGGAAGAAATGACGTCAACATTGCCCAACAACATCAATTATCTACTATAACACTTTATCCTAAAGGAAGTCATGATTTCCTTATAAAAGGGGATATTATTATGATTTGATTGGAGCCGACCTCATTAACCAATCAAGGGAAAGATTGGTGGCACGCAAATCAAGCTCAACACTATGGTTGATTAGATTGATAAGACATAATTCTAGGAAAATGTAGCTTAATCTCATCTGTAAAAGGAAAGGAATGGTTTGCTCCAGAGGATGGCTTTGGAAGAACGATTATTCTCTCTTCACTAAAAGAAAATATACTTATAATCTTCGTTATTAGTAGAAAAAAGACAACCAAACAAATGCTATGAGTCCCAGTTCCACCTCGGAGAGCCAGTCTCATACCTATCCCAATGAAACTGGTACCCTACATAGTTTTCGGAAAAAAAGACCAAACTGAAGCAAGCAACCTTCAAATAACTACCATCACGGAAGCTATCAAGAGGTTTACAAATGTAGTCAGTAGGCTGGAACGAAATCAGACTCACATTTTCCTACACTATCCCGAGGTGGAGTCCCCAACGAAGGAAAGGGCTAGGTGATTCCCCACGAGAAGATCCCTCCACTTTTCAAAGGGAGAATCCTCCAAAAGTCGAACTGACAAGCTCAGAAGCCCCTTCCAGCAATGGAGTTAGTCACCAGGAAGGCTAGCATTGTGTTCGATGGATTAGGCTCTCAGCATTCCCTAACGTCCCAAAGAACGCATGTTGAACCTAACATGAAACGTTCACTTGAATGAGCGGAGGTTGAATTAAGCACTTTGAAAAGACGTATAATAGATCTGAAAGCTAGAAGTAAAGGAGTGGTGGAGGAATAACTCGCCAAGCATCACTCTTCCTTCACAGAAGACATCCTTGCCGAACCTTTACCTAGAAAGTTGAAGATACTACAGTTGACCGCGTATGAAGGGGAAGGAGACCCTCTTAGCCAAATAGACAAATATACCTCATGGACGTAGCTACAAGAAGCAACTGATGCTATCATGTGTCGTGCTTTCCCCTTAACCTTGGGAGTCAAGGCTCAATGGTGGTTCAGAAGATTGCACCAAAGTTTCGTAAAAAATGAAACGACCTAGGTACAGTATTTCTAGCCCAATTCATGGGCTTCAAGGCCAAAATCATGCCAAGAGTGACTGGTAAGCATCAAGCAAGGGAGAAATGAATCACTTAAAAGCTATCTCAGCAGCTTCAACAAACAGTCCATGGAGGTCAAAATGATCTCTAATGACGCTGCCCTCTTGGCAGTCCTATCTGGGTTAAGACCCAGAACTAGGTTTTGGTGGTCCATCCAAGAAGACGGACTTCAAACATACCATGAATTCCTTAATCGACCTAAAAAAACATATATAAGTGCGAAGGAGGAGACATTGGACCAAGATAAAGCCAAGGCTGAATCTCAACCCATACGTCAAACTAAAGGGAAAGAGGTCATGTGCTCAAAAGAAAGAAGGACAGGAGGGATAGAAACCATCCTAAACTTCATCCATATATATTCTATGAGTTCTATCCATTGAAAACTACCCTAAAGGAAGTCCTTATGTAAATGAGAGACAAGGAAGAGTTCTGCAGGCCCATGTACCAAAAAAGGGGTCCAATAGCGAAAAATCAAGATAAATACTGTCAGTATCATAGGTCAACAGGACAGAACATGGAAGATTGCCAAGAACTAAAAAGGGAAGTAGAATCTTTGATCCGACGGGGTCACCTATAAGAATTCATGGCCAAACCTAGGGAAGTAAACAATCCTCGTCACAAGCAACCTTTTCAACACGGATTAGGCTAGTAAACTCAGCTTGCTATCCCAGATCATAGCCGTCATCTTCGAGCTGAGATCATAACGATGATCAACAGGAACTAGTATATCGAAGGGTCCAGGAAGGAAAGATGTAGACAAGCCAACAATGCTCGTTTATGGCAAACCTATGAGGTAGGATATCCAAAGCCCAACATTGATACGACACCAGACCTCAAGGTTTTCTTGTTCTCTAAAGAAGATTCTCGAGGGATTGTATAGAACTAGACTTGGTAGTAACCATGCCTCTCACAAGAGTACAAGTACATCGAACACTTTTGGACAATGGAAGTTCAATCAATATACTGTACACTTGAACCTCAAGACATATGGAGATCTTAGAACATTATCTCTAGCCATATCCCAGTAAATTACAAGGGTTTTTCGGCCCTATCAAAGCCCGAGGTCAAATCATTCTAATTGTGGAACTAAGGCCCCCTGCCAAAGAAGAATCCTAGCAGACTTCATAGTAATCGAATTGTTCTCCAATTATAACGCTATACTTGGAAAGCTCAAGCTCAAAGCTGCTACATTGCTATGACTACTACATAAAGTTTTCCACACCTATGGGGTTGGAATCATACGCGAAAATCAATCATAATCCAGGGTGTGTAACTTTGATCTTCCGAAGCTTCAAATCCTTATTATAGGAAGTGAATAGGATGAGTGGGCCAAAGAAGCAAGACTGAAGACCCATCGTAGCCAACCTAACAGAAATTGGCATATCAGAGAAATATCATCGGAAGCCCATTGATGATCATATATCCTTCGATGACAAAGAGCAGAGCTAAATCCTTATCTCGAGGTCTAGATGATCTCATTTCTATAACCAAAGTCACCATACCATGACGAACTAAGATGAACGCCGAGTTCAATGCGTTTGATTCAACCTCCCCTTACATCTCTATCATGGAGCAACCTTTGAAGTTCAGTCTCAGGGTTACTGTGTCTTTATACCATTACTTACTGAAATTTCCTATGCCTCATGGTATAGGTGAGATTAAAGGAAGTAAGGACCTTGCTGAAAAGTGCCAAATGAAAATTTATCTCATCAACCAGAACACTTGTACTCCTTCAGGTGTGTATGTTGTATACCAGCTTGAATCTAACCTTAGCCCATTGGACCCATGCTCGAAAGTTAAAAAGAGAGGAGTTTGTATAAAAATTGGACTGTGTGCTAGTTTGTAACAATGACACAACGGAGGAACTTAAAGTGGGGCACAAGCTACAACCACAAATTCGAGGACACGTAATGTAACTCGTCCAACAGAATCTTGATCTCTTCGCTTGGAGTCATGAAGATATGGAAGATATTGATCCTATAATTGCTTGTCACCGATTGAACATCGATCCCTCAATTCGATCGAGGCGGCAGAGATGACGTCCTTTAAATCCAGAAAGGTAGGAGGCCCTAAACCAAGAAGTACAAAAGTTGCTCCGTAATGGGTTCATCCGAGAAGCTAAATAGCTCGAGTAGGTTGCTAACCCATCCTCTTGAAGAAAAATAATAGGACTAGATAGAGTGCATAGACTTCACCGACCTCAACAAAGTATGTCCAAAGGACAGCTTTCTCCTACCAAGGATAGATCAGATGGTCGATTCCATGGTTGGACACGAGCTACTCAACTTCATGGATGCATACTCATGACACAATCAAGTACCCATGTATGAACTAGATCAGGAACACACATCGTTCATTATTGACCAAGGTCTCTATTGTTACAAAATAATGCCCTTTGGGCTCAAGAATGTCGGTGCTACGTAGCAACATTTTATAAACTCTATATTTGCCCAACAAATTTGTAAGACTATAGAGGTACATGTTGACAACATGCTTTCAATTTTTTGGGCCTTATTTTAAAGGGAAAATTGCAGCCGAGGTACTAAACCTTTCGTTTATTAGCAGACTTTGTCCAAACCTTTAGTTTGTGCCACTGTGAGTACCAAACCTTTAAAAAATATGCAACTCAAGTCCGTATTAATGGTTTCCGTCAGTTTGACCCGAAAAACTGTCAGTTGACTTTAAAAATTAAAAATATAATAATTTTGACCACATAAGGTAAGGGTAAAATTGTAACTCTATAATTTTAATATTAAAAAAACAATTAAAAAGGGGGGGGGGGAACCCATCTCCTCCTTCGTCTTCCCCAATCCCCTCACCCCAAAATCAAAACCACCCGCCACTCTCCCATACCCATTCTTTTCTCATAATTCAATTTTCTGCTTTCTCAATTTCTCGAAATTTTAGTTCAGTAATGGCACTTGAAGCATTGAATTCTCCTTCTACTATGGCTCCAACTTCGGCGTTTCAGCTCGAAAACGCCACCCTACGCTATCTCGAGCCGTGGACGAAAGGCAAGAGATCGAAGCGTCAACGCAGCGTCGAACACCATTATCAGCCCACTGAAGAAGAATACTTAGCTCTCTGCCTTATTATGCTTGCTCGAGGTGACGACGGTTTAGCATCAAAACCCGCCGCCATTCAACAGCAAAAGCAAACTAGTCTTCTACCACCGCCGCCACACCTGATGAAATCTGATGATTCGATAAAATTGGTGTACAAATGTTCAGTTTGTGATAAAGCTTTTGGGTCTTACCAAGCTTTGGGAGGGCACAAGGCCAGCCACCGGAAACTGAGTTGTTCGAGTGGAGGAGACGAATACTCCACCACCACCTCCTCCTCCTCTGTTGTCGCCATCATTGCTTCAGCCACCCCCACGAGTGCAAGCAACCGCAGTGGGAGAGTCCATGAGTGTTCCATCTGCCACAGGTGCTTCCCCACTGGACAAGCCTTGGGGGGTCACAAAAGGTGCCACTATGAATGTGGTGTCGACTGTCGGCGGAGATGGAGGATTGAGGAAGATGAAGGAGGAGATGGGTTCCCCCCACCCCTTTTTAAATGTTTTTTTAATATTAAAATTATAGAGTTACAATTTTACCCTTACCTTATGTGGTCAAAATTATTATATTTTTAATTTTTGAAGTCAACTGACAGTTTTTCGGGTCAAACTGACGAAAACCGTTAATACGGACTTGAATTGCATATTTTTTAAAGGTTTGGTACTCACAGTGATACAAACTAAAGGTTTGGGCAAAGTCTGCTAATAAACGAAATGTTTGGTACCTCGGCTGCAATTTTCCCTATTTTAAATTACTGGGGAATTGAAGTAAATCCCAAAAAGATACCGAGCCATCATCGAAATGAGAGCACTAACTAGACCAAAAGAGGTTCAAAGCCTAACTGGACAGGTAGTTGCACTCAGTTGCTTCGTATCAAAATCTGCGGACCGGTGTAAACCATTCTTTGATGTGTTTTGAGGAGGGAAGAAGTTCGAATGGACCCACGAATGCCAAATCGCTTTCGATGAGCTAAAGAAATAATTAACCCAACTACCAGTCCTATCCAAACGTAAGATGGGAAAGACTAAGATATAGTATGTTGTCATGTCAGAACATGCAATTAGCATTTTCCTGCCCAGAGAGGATGGAATACAACATCCCGTCTACATACTAACAAAGTTCTCCATGAAGTCGAGGTCGATATTTCTTACCGGAGAAATTAGCTACGTCATCGTCATGGCGACCAGAAAGTTACGGCCTTACTTCTTGGAGTGTCCTATCCAAGGTTTGACAAATTGTCCATTAGGGCAAGTTTTGCATAAACTTGACACCTCAGGTCAGACAGTGAAGTGGGCAGTGGAGCTTAGGCAGTTTGACATAAAATATAGACCACGTACCTCCAAAAAAGGTCAGGCCCTAGCCGACTATGTGGCAAAATTTAGTACCGAACCCATGGAAGAGTTGCTAAAAAACTTCCTTGGGAACTTTACATGGACGGCTTCTCTACTGAACATCAATCTAAAGCCGAAGTAGTCTTGGTCTCGATCAATAGCTTTTCTGTGAAAATCTTTCAACTTCAAAACCTCCAACAATGAAGCTGAATACGCTGCACTGATGGTCGAAGTAAGGATGGCCAAGGAGCTAAGATTTACTTGCCTAGTAGTGTATTAACTCACAGTTGGTGGTCTACCAACTCAACGAGACCTATGGAGCTAAGGAAGATAGGATGAACTATCTTCAAATTGTTAGGCGGGAATTCAAAAACTTCAATATCATTTAAATCAAGCAGATCCCACGATACTAGAACAGCCATGTCGATGCTTTAGCCTAGTTGGCCATGACCGAAGGAATAGAAGAGTGTGACAGTATTCCAATGTGATGGATCTTGCATCCCGCCATTGAAAGAGTAGAAGCTGCACCAATGGTAATAGACCCTAAGCCTACTTGGCTAGACGAAATCACTTCTATATAAAGACAGTCGCATGCCCCTAAGGATCTCGTTGAAGTGAGAAGGCTCCAATTAGATCGATTAGGTATACCTTAATGGATGACGTTCTCTATAAATGAGGGTATTTGACCTCCTTTCTTAAGATATTTAAATAAAGAAGAAGCACCATACGCCCTGCAAGAGGTGCACGAAGGTATATGTGGAAACCACTCTGGTGGACAACCCTTAGCTCACAAAATCATACGTCAGTAGTACTTCTGGCCTACAATGACTACTTTACCAAGTAGGCAAAAGCATAACCACTTGTCAAGATTACAAAGCAAAACACTATCAATTTCATATGGAAATCCATCATAGGTAGGTTAGAAAACCTCATTCCGTTGTGACTGACAACGTGAAATTGTTCGATAGGCATCAAAAAACACTTCTCAACACCAAACCACC
>NW_019263832.1:40843-55273 GCF_002742605.1 Olea europaea var. sylvestris | reverse complement strand
AAAAACCAAAATAATACTCGAATGGCAAGTTCATTCAAGAAAAGATCAGAAGTCCACAAGTTAACAGAATATCAAAATATGAGGTTTTGAGTACAATATTCATAAAGAAGGCAAAGCTAAGGGGCTGAAGAGTCTTTGTGAGTAGGGATGTTGTCTTCCACATCTTCATCAACAGGGGAGATACGAACTCCCGCTGCCTCCGATAGCCTTTTGCAATTATTTCTTTTGCTCTTCCAAAGACTCAACCAAGAAGGCCACATCAAAATCTAGCTTCTCCCTACCAATGTACTTCACAAGCTCTTCCAGTGCTACGACATATACATCCTGGGCTAGAGGGTCAGACTCAAGGGAGGCCCTCCAAAGGTCCATGTCTTCGACCTCTTTAGTCTTATCCTCCTTTGCCCTCTACTCTATCCCTTAAGCGCAAGCACACTTCTCGTCATCCCAGTCTTCAGCTTTCTTCCTTTCCACCACAGCTTGTTGATTGGCCTTCTTTCCCCATATTTGCAATGCTTTATTATCATTCATTAAGCTCGATTTTGAGGCCAATTTTGCCTTTAGCTCAATACTCATCTTATTAAGGCAGTCTTTGTATTCCTTTTCCTTCTCGGCAAACTTTGCCTTCTCCACCACCATACTCCCATACATTCTCAAGGTTTGGTTCTTAGCCTCAAGCATCTTATCCAACTCAGCAGCACTTGAAATCACACGCTAAGGCTTGAAATATTAGGAAACTTGCAAGTTTGAGCTTAGAAAGTTACCTTATCAGCCACCGATGACATGTACAAGATTGAGTAGTAGCTATGGACATGTCCTCACTAATTATGAGCGAAAGTTTGATGAATTATCCAGATTTACCCCACATCTGATAGGCACAAAGGAGAGATGAGCTCGTCATTTTGAGAATGAATTAAAAACTGACATTAGGAAAGTAGTGGTAGCATTTCAATTGGATACTTATCAAGAAGTTCTGGAGAAAGCTTAATTATATGCCTTCGACGATGATGAGGCGATAAAATAGTAAACAGTAGACTAGCTTCTTAGATAAGCGCAAATTGTATGATAATATCAAAGGGAATGGAAAAGGCCGCAATAAGAAGGAATGGTAGGAACAGGTGTCAACATCAATGACAAGAATCAACAATCACTCTATCCAAAATACCGAAAACCTTATCCGGGAAGAATGCTTGGCAGGAAAAGGTATCTATTATGGATGTGGCAAGCTAGGACACGTTGCCAAAGTCTACACTAAGGGACCTTTAAGAAAGTTGAAGATCTGGTGGGCAACACCAGATTTATTGCTTTAAACCAAGTAAATTTCAAGAATGAAATTTTGTTGAGAAGGAGAGAATGTAATATCTTGAACTTACGCGCATTATATATTTCAAGCATAAATGCATGTTTAGAAAATTTAAGGTAACTTTGCAACTTTCTCATTTTTTAGAGACCTTGTACTAATATTTCTAAAAGTTGGAAATATGAGTTTTACACAAAATTATGATATAATATTTAATTTGAATATTTATTAAATTGTTATCAAATTATTTGATATAAAAGTGTTTAGATAAACTTGGAATTTTATCATATTTTTACTAGAATATTATCCTTATGTAGTTAGAATTTTCTTTGATAATATTGTTTGTTGAGAGTTCAATTTAAATTTTAATTAAGAATCCTATTAAAATTATATATTGAACTCAATTCATGCCAATTCAAATAAGAGATATAGAGAGAAAAGAAAGAGAGAAAGTAACAGTAGAAAGGGAGAGAGAGGAATAAAAGTTCTTTTAGCGCGATCATGATCCATTAGCAAGAATTTTAAATCCCAAACAGCCCAAGTATACAAGTAATTTAATGAACAAGATATGGATTTCTCTATGTGCCAAGTGTTTTTGTATTTTTCGTTTTTTAATGTTTTAAATTGAGTAATTTATTTATTATTATGTTATCCAACTTAATAGTAAGAAGGATCCTATGTGTAATAATACCACAGGTTTATTATTACATAGTTCTACACATGAACCAGCCACAGGGCTTAAATACCATAAGTAGAGATTAAGAATGAGTATAATCCAAGTGAGAATGAGATAGTTTGGTTTCTGTCTCACTTGAAAATTATGTTATATGAGTAATTTAATGCTTTTCATATTAAATTGTGAAAATATTGACATGAAATCTGTACTGAGTGTATTCATATGCTTATTCCATATTCTAAAAATATTTTGCAGATACTTGATTGATCGGAGTTGGAGGTTGAGACTGCTGGCAAAGTTCAGGGTCAAGAACTTAAATTTTCTTTTAGTATTAAGCAAGAAAATTATTTTCAATTAAGAATTTTATTTTCAAAATTAATTGAAGTTATATCTCGATAATAGACTAGATCAACTGATATTTTATGATACAATAAAATAGTTTATGTTATTCCACATAATTTTTCAAAAGTTTGTATTACAGTATGAGTAAATCCACTTTTCTTACAGATAAAGAATGAATCAAATAGCCCCCGAAACATAGATTTGGGGGTGTTACATTCAGAAGCCCGAGAAGTGGGATGAACATCTCTATAAAACTAGGGACTTTAAATGTTCTTCATCATTGTCCTAAATTTATAGACAAGACTACATAATGGATGTTTAAACACTTCCATCCACCAATCAGACCCAGAACCAACCTCATCTCCTGCATCACCCTCACTCACTAAGTCATCCTAGGGTTGACTCACTTTTACCATTCTACTTCTCGAATGTGTAGGTCCAGTTGGTGGATTCCATTCAACCACAGATGCCACAGTCCTTTCAAGTCAGATTATAGACAAATGAGCTAGAGAAAAAACTTTCTACAAGTCCAAACTCGACGAGGAGCCCATCTCAATTGGAGTTTTAGATTTTTCTTGATTATTTTTGCCAAGAATGCACTATGTTCTTGTCATAAATCATGCTCACACCATAAAAGAAGGGGGAAGAGAGATAATAAAAAGTGAAGTAAAGAGGTTGGGAGAACAAGAAAGTACATGTTAACTAATCGAATTGGAAGTGATGAAAGTCCTTGGAGAAGCTCTTGAAATTTCAGAGTATGAGGGAAGAAGAATACTTGAGAGTAAATCTTAAACCAAAGGTGAGAGAAATGAAAGGAAAGAAAGATTTAAAAGAGGAAAGGTGAAACTTTTAGATTTTGGGCCTTGAATAAATTAATGGGAATAAAAGGGTAAGATCATTAGATGAGAAACTTTTCCCATAAGCTATTGTGAAAGGAGGCCATATCCAATATATCTACATTTAATTACAATTTATATCATCTAACTCCCAAATAATAAAAATAAAAATAAATAGAGGCTGTTCTTGTTCCATAATAAGGGTTGAAGACCTAGAATACTTGAGAGTAAATCTTAAACCAAAGGTGAGAGAAATGAAAGGAAAGAAAGATTTAAAAGAGGAAAGGTGAAACTTTTAGATTTTGGGCCTTGAATATATTAATGGCAATAAAAGTGTAAGATCATTAGATGAGAAACTTTTCCTATAAGCTATTGTGAAAGGAGGCCATCTCCAATATATCTACATTTAATTACAATTTATATCATCTAACTCCCAAATAATAAAAATAAAAATAAATAGAGGCTGTTCTTGTTCCATAATAAGGGTTGAAGATCTAAAATTTACTGACTATAAGCATCTGAACATTGGGGACATTTGTTGGGGGGTCTAAACTCACAAATCAACCCTAACCTATCACAATAATAGAAGACAGAGTAGTGGCAATGACATCATCACCAACCACACAGCCATTCTTGGAGTGACTAGTGGCAATGATAATTGCAGCATCAGAATTTCAACTAATCACAAGTTCGTAATAAGCCCCTGTTTGATCCCCATTACCTGAAAATGAAAATGGGGGGAATAATATTTTTTAGAAAAATGAGTGGTTGAAAAAGAATGAAACGTTTTCGATTTACGTGTAATATTATTTTATGGAAGATTGTGTGGTTGAAAATAGGAAAGAGAAAAATAGAATATAATATAATTTAATTTAATGAGGATCAAACAGGGGCTAATTACCTAGCACCTCGATATCATCATAGCTTATTTAAGCCAACGTCAATGAAAAATCTGAAGTCTCAAATTCCAGGCAGTGTCACTAGTGATGACAATCGAGTCGAGTAGCTTGTTGGCTCGTCAACTTAGCTCAAAAGGCTCAGTCCATGAACGGTTTGGACTCGTTTTGAGACAAGCTCGAGCCTACGTTGAGTGTGTTAGATTGGTTGGCGAGTCCACGAGCCAGGCTCGTTTTAAATGCCCAAGAGCTTGTGGGCAAGCTACCAAGCCACGAGCTATGAAATGGTCACTTTTAAAGTTTGTGACCGAAATTTTTTAATTTATTTTTTTCCTCTACAAATACCTTACCCCTAATAATTTTTATCTCACAACAAATTCAACAATCTCTCTTCTACTCTTTCTACAATATAATTCCTTCATTATTATTATTTATTCTACAATTTTTCTACTCTCTACAATTATATTACATACACATACATTCATTATTACAATTTTATTATATAAAGTCCTTCAATTTTATTTTCTACATACACTATATGTTATCCAATTTGTACATCTCATCTTTATTCTCTACATTATAAATTATCCAATTTATTCATTTCAAAAAATTTGTACATGTAACAAGTTGTGTTTGTATAATTTTAGCTCCACCTTCAAAATTAAGCCCCCGTTTGATCCCACATTAAATTCAATTACATTACATTCCATTTTTCTCTTTCCTATTTTCAACCACACAATCTTTCATAAAATAATATTACACGTAAATCGAAAACTTTTTCTTCTTTTTCAACCACTCGTTTTTCTAAAAAATATTATTCTCCCCATTTTCATTTTCAGGTAATGGGGGTCAAACAGGGGCTAAGTAATTGGTCCCAAACTCAAACAAAAAAAGTAGGATTTTAAAATAATAATAATAATAATAATAATAATAATAATAATAAATAATTAAAAGAATTTCAATTTTCAATACACACACACATTCCTACTTCTACAACTTTGTATATTTTACGTTTCAAATTTATACAATTCAATTTTAACGAAAATGAAGAAGCAATTTCCTCAAATTTCAAGTAATGTCAATGAAGTGTGCTGCCAAATGTATGAAGTGTGTTTGGTTTATGTTTGAGAAACGCTTCATTGATGATACATGGAAGAACATGAGAATATCCAATTTATTTTTAAATCAAGCATCCAAAAACGAGTATATTTGGCAGCACGCTTTATTGACGATGCCCAGATTGGAATTTAAGAATATGAATTCTTTGTTTTTGGATGTTTGATTTAAAAATAAAATAAAATAAAATAAATAAGTAAATTGTACACCTAACAAGTTGCTCTTGTACAATTTTAATTTCACCTACTCTCTAAAATAACAGGTCCCAATCCCAAATAAAATGAGAGTTTAAATAAAAATTATTAAAAATATTTTAAATCTAATTTCAAATTTTCAAATCATAATTGCCAAACATCTTGATATTGCATGGAGAAAGAAGTTGGTGAGCTCATACCTTGTAACAAAAATTCTTGATTCAATCATTGGAGAAAAAAGAATCTATGTCCTCAAGTTCTAGGTGTCATCAATGAAGTGTAATCACGTTTCATTGCCGATACATGGAAACTTGAGATGGGTTTTTTGTTCTTGGAAATTTGATTTTAAAAAATTGTATACTTACCAAGTTGTTCGTATACAATTTTAAATCCACCTACTTGAAAATAAATAGCGGTATCAAATGTGAAAAAAGGAGAAGGATTTTCACTGTTTTAAAAATAAAAGAACAAATAATATATTTAAAAAAAAAAAGGGGGCTTGTGGGCCTTGATCGACTTGACCCCACGAGCCATGAGCTCAAGGGGGAGCTTGGCCCTTGTTATATGAGGAGCACAGGCTCGACTCAGCTCATCTCGATTGAGCCACGAGCTAGGCTCGTATGAGCCACAAGCTGAGTTCATGGTTAGTGAAGCTAGCTCAACCCATTGAAATCACTAGGTGGCATACATTTTTGGAGCGGTCCTATAGATTATGTGACTCTGGGTGGTCAATTTGCTGGCTGAGAGCTTATAATAGGGTCAAATGGTCTCCTTAAAATTCTGAACTCAGTATACTCACAAGACACGCCCTACAGATCTTCAACTAATGCAATTATCTTCTTATTACATTTCAGCTAATCACCTCTTCCCAATTGTCAACTAAGTTTATCTAAATTGGTCACGCTATTTTTAGTCATCAACACATTAGGAAATATTAAATAATTGATGTTGGTCTGAAATTTGCTGATTTTTTTCAAATACCGACTTTAGACCAAAAAGCTTTGGAAAATCTCTTCAAATTGTATTATAGATTTTAATCAAATTAAAGCCAAACCAAATTCACGTTGGGCTGCTACTTTAAAATCCTAAAATTAAAGTTTATTTAATTTCTCATTTGGTCCTCAACTTCTAATAATATATTAATTAGTCCTCAATTAAATAAAACACAATAATTATATGAATAAAGTACTAAAAAATAAGCTAACTCCTTTGAGTCAAGTACTTGCATAATATTAAAGAATTATTCCGAGTGTACAAGGGTTTTCTCACAAGCAACTTATAGGTGCTATGTTGGTAGCACAGTAGCACTTTTACAGTGCTTTATTTATTTATTTATTTTATTTATTATTTTATTTTATTTTTTTGTAATTTTTGACTACCAATAATAATGGGTTAAGCGGAATTCTGTGAAAGTTTTTCTATATGTGTAGCATAACTCAATATTAAAAGTATATGATTGACTGAGAACTAATTTGGCTACTTTAATATGTTGAAGATCAATTTGCCAATATTACAATAGATTGGAACTAATGTTTTCAATTTCCCTAAAAGTTCTCCCTGTTCGAGGAGAGAAAGCTTTGATTAAAACAAATATACACACACAAACAATGGTTGGAATAATATTTTTTTGAAAAACATGTGGTTGAAAAAGAATGAATAGTTTTTGATTCGTGTGTAATATTATTTTATGGAAGAGTGTGTGATTGAAAATAAGAGAGAGAAAAAGAATGAGAAGGGGAACGGGGGCTAAACGGGGGCTAAATAATAAATTTTCTGGTCACTTTATAATTCTTAATCGTATTTTGCTTTTCTCTCTCTATCTTCTCTCTTTTTTTTCCCCTTTTTTTTTATTATTAAGGCCAAACAGTCTATATTATTAAATTATTTCCGCAAATTGTGGGTGAAAGATGGTACGGAAAATAATAGAGTCACGATATGGGCTACGTAATTATCATTCTTAGAAGTAAACATGACTAGGACATTGTCAAGTATTTCCTTTCATTAGTATTCAACGTGGTGTATTTTCAATATCTTGTGTCACTCTCGAAAATGAATGGTGAAAGTTGTTTAGTATTGGATTGATAACTAATTCTTTATGTATTCATGTATTGTTTATTGGTTTAGGGATCAAGCTTTTTAGATTTATCCATAGGTGTTTAAATAACGATTTCTGTCACCATTAAGGAAGATGGTACGTCAAGTTTCCTTTGTGAGCCTTCTACATTTTAGCTACTTTTCGCTATTAGACTTCACCTATGGGGTTTGTGTATTTCACAAAGTATGCATCTCTTTGATTCCATGTTCCTTGGAGAACTACAAAACATTTGAATGTTCTTACTACCACATGATAAAGGGCCCATGCCACATGTACAAACATCGTTAAAAAGGGATCGAGCAGCACATTGTTGGAACACAGTAAATGAATCGAGCTAAAATAGTGGATTGAAATAAAAATTCTCCATTTTAGGTTGGAGACAAACCCCAATTACAATCAATTCAGATTCAATACCTACTCTACTGTTGAAGGACTTAATTATAGCTTAGACTCCCAACAGGCCCAATAAAAATCCCACACAAAACTCAAGTCATGTTTCCTAGCCTTCACTTGGACCTGAAGACAAGAAATAGATTAGATTTTTCCAATCCTAACTTCCAGCAACTTTTGAATTGGTCCTTCTGGTTCTACGAGTAACATAGCCAAATACTTGGGATTGGGCTTCCTTATTCTTCAAGGCTCACCACGCATCATCCTTGGAACTTCAACCTTGTCCCCAATGTGGAAATTTGGATATTGGTTCTGCATGTGCTCGATGGACTCCCAAGTGGATTTTCATCAAGCAGATGCTTCCATTGTAACAATACTTTGGTTACAACTCTGTTACTTTGGCAATGTAGGGCCAAGTTCCAGCAAATACCAAGGTAAACCGGGCTCAATTTCACCAAATAGATCGACACCACCAACGGGTTGAGACAACTCCAAAACACCACCACCAAATTCAACTTCCGGTTGCTACTAGCTGGACAAGATGAAGAATAGTAATATGCCCACAAGAAAAACCACGAAGGTCATATGAAAGAGGAGAAGCCGAGAGTATAAGTCACAAAGAGAGATTGGGCGTTCTTCATATGGAGACCGAGAGAAAGGCCAAGAATATAAGCCGAGCAAGTGACCAAACAAGGTAAGTTTGGTTAGGTTTATTTAGTAGACCAATCAAGGCTCGACTAAAACACAATGGGCTTAAAATTAATACCATAGCCCTCCAAGGAAATGGGATGAACCGTGAGCAACACTATTAACAATAGGTTGCTTCAAACGGTCCATAGGAATGTGGATTGGGTTGTCTCGATAATTGGGTCGACATACAAATCAATCATATGGTCAAGGCTGATTGATAATAGAATCGGGGTTACATCATAGTCTGAGGGGTTGTTTGACAACAAATTGTCTAACAACCTCCACCTTGGTGTCAAAAGACCTGCAAAAGAAAATGTCTCACATTAGTGACACCTCTAATAGAAAACCGATAAAATTGGAAATCATTTACCTGTACCAATGTTTAGAAGTTCCTTCCAACTTCTAAACTTTGCCAATGGCAGTACCTTCGTCCCCATATCAGAGAGGTTGTAGAGGGTGTTGATCTTTTCAAGTCTTACCACCTCTTGAGATACTATATCTCTAATGAAGTGGAGTCTAACATCAAGGTGTTTAGTGCGCTCGTGAAAAATGGGGTTCTTACATAAATGTATAGCCCCCGTTTGGCCCCCATTTTCTAGAAATGAAAATGGGCGGAATAGTATTTTTTTGAAAAATGAGTGGTTGAAAAAAAAAGGAAAAATTTTCGATTTATATGTAATATTATTTTATTGAAGATTGTGTGATTGAAAGTAGGAAAGAGAAAAATGTAATGTAATTTAATGGGGGCCAAACGGGGGCATAGATGACTGACTATCAAAATAGACTACCACATAATTAAGACACATAGTTCATGAAGAAGGCCTCTAAGCCATAGAGCTTCTTTAATAGATTCAATGGTAGCAATATATTCTGATTCTGCAGTGGATAATGCAATAATATGTTGTAACTGTGATTTCCAACTAACAAATGAATTAGATCAGGTAAACACGTAAGACGAAGTGGATTTCCTACCATCCCTATCTCCCGCGTAGTCCGCATCTACAAAACCCTTAATTTTATACCTTCTTTATTAGCACTAAACTTTAAACCTACGTCACTTGTACCCTTCAAGTACTTTAGCCCCTGTTTGATCCCCATTAAATTAAATTACATTACATTTTTCTCTCTCCTATTTTCAACCACACAATCTTCCATAAAATAATATTACACTCAAAACGAAAACTTTTTTTCTTTTTCAACCACTCATTTTTCTAAAAAATACTATTCTTCCCATTTTCATTTTCAGGTAATGGGGGTCAAACATGGGCTTAATAGCCACTTTAGCGCTTCCCAGTGTTCAGGGCCCAGATTAGCCATATATCTACTGAGACTACTAACAGTAAAACCTAAATTCGGTCTAGTGCAAATCATCAAATACATTATGGAACCAATCACATTAGAGTAAGGCACTCTACTCATGTATTCTACTTCACGCTCATTGCAAGGGGATTGTTCTTTCGATAAAATAAAATGATTAGCAAAAGGCAATGTGACAGGTTTGCAATCAATCATATTAAATTTTTTCAATACTTTGGATATGTATGGAGACTGATGCAAGAACAAAATAGAATTTGACCTATCTCTTTCGATTTCAATACCTAAGATTCTCTTAGCCTTACCTAGGTCTTTCATGTCAAATTCACCACTTAGTTTTTTATGTTATTTATCCACTTAGAGGATGATCTAATCAAAAGCATGTCGTCCACATAGAGCAACAAAAATAAATAATTATCATCAGTTTCATTGTGTTGAAAATACAAGCAGTGATCAAATTTACTTCTTTGGAAACCTATAGTGAGTACAAAGGAATCAAACATGTACCATTGTCTAGGAAATTGTTTTAACCCATACAAGAATCTTCTCAGAAACACACATAATCAGGTTTTGACTTATCCTTAAAACCTTTTGGTTAATTCATGAAAATTTGTTCATCAAGCTCACCATGTAAAAAAGCAGTCTTTACATCAAGTTGTTCAAGTTCCCAGTCAAAGTGTGCAACCAATGTGAGCATGACCCTAATAGTGGTGTACTTAACAACTGGTGGGAAAATCTCATTATAATCAACGTCCTCCTTCTGTGTATAGCCTTTAGCTACTAACCTAGCTTTAAACCTTAGGGGTTCTGAGCTGCTAGTACATTCCTTGACCTTAAAGACACATTTGCAATCAACAATTGATTTGTTCTTAGGTCTAGGTACTAGCTCCCAAGTATATTTTTTTCTAGAGAACTCATCTCTTCTTTCATTGCCTTAAGCCATTACCCCAAAATGACTTAGGAACATCAGAACTAATCATCATGCAACGTACTTTATCAAGTATGGTCCTATTTATCCTTTCTGCTACCTCATTTTGCTGAGAAGTGTAAGGAACGGTCTTATGTCTAGTTATGCCGCTTTCTTTACACATACTATCAAATTTCTTATTGCAAAATTCTAGACCGTTATCTGTCCTTAAAATTTTGATTTTCTTGCCAGTTTGGTTTTACACTTGTCTCTTCCAATTGTTAAAACTATTACAGGTCTCAAATTTATCCTTCAAAAGATAGACCCACACTTTTCTAGTGTAGTCATCGATAATAGACAGGAAATACCTATTCCCACCTGATGTGGGATTGCTAGCAGGACCTCACAAATCAGAGTGCACATATTCGAGCATGTCTTTAGCTCTATAACACTCATGGAGAAAGAAGTTTTATGACGCTTACCAAGCACACAATGATCACAAAATGACAAATCTGACACACAGTCATTACCAAAACCACCTTTTTCGCTAAGTAGCTTAAGTCCTTTGACCCTTACGTGAGCAAGTCTATTATGCCATGTGTCTGTGTGATCAATCTTGGTAGAGGAGATAGAAGGGTTCACACCTCTAATCACTTCCTCGGTAGTTATATATATATATCGTTTTTCTTAGTTCCCTCAATAGAAACTAAAGCACCCTTAATCATTTTTAGGATACCATTTCCAATTTTACCAGTAAAGTTATTCTTTTCAAGTCTCCCTACTGAAATCAAATTCCTAGACAACTCAAGAATATATCTAACGTCCTTTAACGTATACACAAAACCTGTGTCAAATTTTACGTTTATGTCACCAATTCCTGCAATAGTACAGGCAAATTTATCACACAGCACAACATGCTCGACATTAGATTCCTGCAACTTATAAAACCAATTATTTTCAAACATCACATGAAAAGATGCACCAGAGTCAAGTATCCACTCAAGCATGAGGGAATTAGCAGTTAGATTTAATTCAACAGTGTATACAACGGGACATGTAATCATATAGACCTCACCACCATTTATATCGGAAGTAGATGCTAATACATTGACCTCATCTCTTTCCTTAACCTTTAGCTTACCCTTTTCCTTATGACAATCTTTTATAAAATGCCCTGTGTTTCCACAACCATAGCATTTTCTCGCCTTAGTCCTAGATTTTGATCTAGACCTACTTTTGCTCTTCTTTTTCCATCCATTACCACTTAACTCGCCACTAGTTTGATATCCATCATGACTATTTTGCCTAAATTGAGTTCTACCCTGCATCATATGTACCTCACCATTCCTCTTATCGTGTTTTTCAACCCTAATTTCCATTTCTTTATTTCTAAGGGAATCTATGTCAATTTTAGGTGTCAACGCGTCTCTACCATACTTAATGGCATTCTTAACTTCCTTATAGGAATCAGGAATTGCATTGAGCAAAATTATAGCCTTATAAGTTTCGGACACAGTCTCATCACAATTAACTATATCTTGCACCAATTTGTTAAACACGTCTAAATTGTCATCAAGATCCTTTGAAGGATCCATTTTGAAACTAAAAAAACGTTCGAGCAAGTAAAGTTTATTTGGTGTAGACTTGAGCAAATACAAGTCTTCTAATTTTTTCCAAAGTTCTTTAGTGGTTTTCAGTTTACCCAGCTTTTTAAAAACGGCGTCAGACAAGTGTAAAATGATTGAGGTATAAGCAAGCTTATCGGCTTCTTCTCTTTGTTCTTGTGAAAAATCAGTTGAAAAATTGCCTTCAATGGCCTTTGAAACCTTTTGTTGGACTAAAATGCCCTTCATTTTTTGTTTCCAAATAGCAAAGTCACCCTTTCCATTAAAAATTGCCAAATCAAAGTTGTGAGTTGTCATCTTTATACAACAGTCAAAGAATGCACAAACCACAATCAAACCACACAAAGTAGTCCTCGGGTCACAAACAGTATACACTGTTCTAGATTCCCAGGGTTTCATAAGACTCGCGGTCTTAGATCAAGGGAATGTTCGAACGGGTAAGGTCACGGTATTTCTAACGGAGTAAGCAACGAAAGTAATAATGCAACAACAGATATGTCTAGCAGATAACTAGTTTCACAGTAATTAGATCACTTAGAATTACAAACCTCAATCAAAACAATCAAGATCATGTAACCCTAATTCTAGCACAAGCAATGGTTGCCAAGCAATGACAACCCCCAACCTATTGTCACCCCACACGGTGGTGTGCTAATGCTGAAATTAACGAGTTAAGCCAATTTATTAGAGCGGACGTGTCTAAGTCTATATAATCGAGAGAGATGCGAATCAACTGCTTTAGGGCTGTAATTTTGGCCTAAAGTAATTCAGTAGATATATGCAGTTTCAACCGTCGATCCACCAGGGGCAAAACAGAAAATAAACAGTGTCATTGCATTTAGGGGATTGAAATGAGCAAACTGCCCGAAGGAAGTTCGCCCAAAAACGCCACCACGTGTCGCTGCCGAAAGCCCATGCGCCGCAGCCGGAGTTCGCCACCGCCACCACGCGCCCCACTAGAAGGGGCGCCTCTGCCTACTGGTTCCGGGTATGAGGTCAGTTTTGTCCGAAAGTTCCTGGTTTGGCCGAAATTCACGATTACAGGTTCGGCTCCTCCNTTTTCAGTAAAAACTGGGATTGGGTATAGGGATTGTATTACCTTCAAGATAGTACAACCCATTTCTCCTTGGTCCTCTCATAATTTGTCCTCTCATAACAATTAAAGAACGTTTTATAATTTTCAGAACCTAATTATCATACTTAAAAACATGTTTATCATCTTCAAGAATCCCTAAGGAGATGAGGTTTCTTCTGAGATTAGGGACATATCTGACATTCCTGATTGATTTTACAATGCCATCATGCAATAATGGCAATGTTACCAATCCCAACTACAGCGTGATGATTATCATCTCCCATATAAACTTTCCTGGGTTCTGTATCCTTATGGTTATAACACCAAAATTTTATGGGACTCAAATGAAAGGTACAACCAGAATCTAAAATCCAACCCTTATTAGTTTCATCACTAGTTACATTCATCACATGTAGGCTATCAATATCAAACCCTACAGTAGTATTGTTTAGTCCCTATTGTTTTAATCTTTTTGTTTCTTCTTCCAATCAAAACACTCTCTTGAAGTTCCCTAATATTCCACAGTGATAACTCATTTTATTCCTCTTGTCTTTAGATTTAGATCTCCCTTTTGAATTTCCTTTCATCTTTTTTATGTTGAAATGTATATACTCCTCAAATCTAGCTTGTTAATTTATCCCTTGAATATTTTATAGCATTGACATCGTTATGAGATTCAGGCAATGAATTCAATAAAATCACAATAAGGTCTTAATCATCAAATTTGTTTTCCTTATGTGCTGGACTTAACAATAATGCAAAAGTCCCTTAATTTATATCTAAATCTTTTCCAAGGTCCATTCTGAAGCTAAATAGTTTTTCCAAAAGATAGATTTTGTTTGACAAAGTTTTAATCAGAAACACGGTGTCAAGTATAGTCCATAAGGCTCTAGCAATTTTGGCTTCATCTACCTATGTAACATTATTATCAGGTAAGTACAAAATTATTGAACAATATGCAATTTCATTAATCTCTT
>NW_019263832.1:8917-31739 GCF_002742605.1 Olea europaea var. sylvestris | reverse complement strand
CTTGTGTGTTTTATTGAAAACAAAGTCCCATATTTATAGAGAAGAAATTAGGGCTACAAGAGATATAACAATCATAATGACTAGGGCTGAAGAAATATAAAATTCATTCATAAATACCACTATTTTTACAAATCATGCTTTTTATTAAGCCCTAGTTTGGCCCCCATTTTGTACAAATAAAAATTGGTGGAATAGTATTTTTTTGAAAAATGAGTAATTGAAAATGGAGGAAAAGTTTTCGATTTATGTGTATCTTATTTTATGGAAGATTGGGTAGTTAAAAATAGGAGAGAGAAAAATAGAATGTAATGTAATGGAAATTAATGGGGGCCAAACGGGGGCTAAGGTTAGTTTCTTTTAATAATTTATTATATACTTTTTAGAATAATAGTTGTCGATGTACTTTTATATCATGAGCTATACATTAATTTTGTAGCTTAGACGATTACATATTCATAGCAATTTGAATTTTAGTTTATATTTCATGTTATGCTTGAGATCAGTCTAAACAGGAGGAAAATCTTTAAGCTATTAAATTTTTCATCATATGTGGGACAGTGTGGTTATAGTAAGATACATTTTTTATATGTATCCATTGTTTCGGTGATTTCTATGTTAAATTCCTCTAGCAATTTAATCCAATGAATTTAATCATTTTAAGTTTGTATTGATACAAATAAATGATTTAATATTTGTTTCATTTTAAAGTAGTGTTACTCAAGTTAATGGTTCATTTACAATTAATAATATATTATTGAACCAAACTTGCATTAATTCAAAGCATAATTTGTTAGAAATTTATAGGAATTAGCCTTTTTGGTATATTACATAACATTGTTAAACGTTTTGATGTTCTTATAATTATTTTAAATAAAATAATATAATAGAAAATAGTGATCTAATATTTAAGATGTGTGCGTGGTTTAAAATAAAGAAGTATGTTCAGGTTCCTAAATAAATGACAATGATATAGGACTCATGGTACATTGTTATGGACAACTACAGACATCTTCATATGCTATAAAAATAAATAAATAAAGTGTCTTAGGATTTCTGATAAGTAAACCTTGTCTTTATGCTTACTAACTTTCATTAAATATAGGGAAAATTGCAGTCGAGGTACCAAACCTTTCGTTTATTAGCAATTTTGTCCAAACCTTTCATTTGTGTCACCGGAGGAACCAAACATTTCAAAAATCCGCACCTGAAGTCCAAATGGATGGAAACCGTCCATTTGACTGTTAGTTGACCAATAAAATTAAACATTGACCAATTTTTGACCAATTGAAAAGGGTAAAAAGGTAAAAGTTACTTAACCCTATAATAAAACAATTTAAAAAAATACTATTCATCTCCTTTTTCACCCACCCCACCCCCACCTGCACGCCACCTACCCCCATCCCATTAAAACCAAAAATAGCCACCTGAACCACTACAAAAACCACCATCATTCTTCATTTCTTTCTCTTTCTCAACCGCCTTCGGCAGATCCGTTTCTTTCTCACTCAGCCTCTGTGCTACCAACCTCGTCGCTGCCTTCAACATCACTTCATAGTGCCCCTGCATTTTTTGCAGTCGACACACGGCTTAGTTCTTCCTCATGTCGTCCCAAAAACACAATTATCAACTATTTCAATCACCTAATACTAACAGTGAATAACGATCTAATTATATTCCAAATTTCTAATAAAATGCCCATCTTGTTGCCGTTTATGAGGTGGTTGTTTCTAACCTGTGTTATGAGAAAATGACCAAATTCACTGATTTCTTATTGTTGAATTAATGTGCCATGTGCTTTGGGCGGTGGATTGTGCAGTGGTGTGGCCGAAGAATGATGGTGGTTTTGGGTAGTGGCTCAGGCGACAATTTTGGTTTTGGGTTGTGGATTGTGCAGTGGTCTGGCCATCAATCTCATTAGTAATTTCTTTTTTAGTAAGAACATTTATGGTTTTACAACTGCACAGTTCTTTATTTTGACTAAAAGAAGAAGAGGATGAATTTGAACTAGTTTCAGCATCAGAATCTTCTTGATGTTGGTAAACCTGCTCTAAATTAGAAATAGATTCATCAGTAGAACTAGAGTTGATAAGATTAAGAAGTTCAATTTTGAAATCAAATCAATTTGAAGATTATTTATTTTTGCTTTTAAAGGACATTTATTAGAATAATGTCTTGACTTTCTACATTTCCAATAAGTAACATTATAAGTTTTTGAAAAAAAAGTTCTTTTGGAAATTTTTTTTAATAAGGTTTTAAAAAATTCTTTTCTTTAGAGTAAAATTTTATTTTAGGAAATTTATTTCTTTTTGTTTTTAAAGGAGAGATAATTCTTTCAAATCCATATTGTTCACAGAATGATCCAAGTTCTTTACGACTTAATTCTTACTGATTTCAATTTGGCTTCGAGTTTAAGATCAATACAGAGAGCTAATATTACCCTCTCGATTGACTAAACTAATTAGTTTTCCAAAAGTAAGTTATTATAAGGAATTGTATTATTGTTTTCCTTTTTGATTGATTTTTTGACCCTTTCTGAAAAAGGTTTAGGAAGTTCAGATAAAAATCTTTCTTTCCAGTAAGGTTGATTACAATCATTTGGCATTAATACTTGTGTTAAAAACATCTTTGTACCAGCAAAAATATCTTGTATGCTAGGACAATTTTGATTCATTAAAATATCATATTATTTTTGAAAAACATCTATTGTGCCAACGAAATGTTTGATGATACCATAAGTAATAGTAAAAAAAAACTATTGTTCTTATCATCTTCTTTAACAGCAGCAACTATTTGATTTCTTTCTACTTCATTAAGATATTTACCCCACCAATTATTTAATTGGCTAGAAATCCCTTAGTAATATTATTTGTAGCTTCGAAAGGATAAACGTTTTGAGTAATATAAGCATTATAACAAATACTCATTCTTTCAATGAATTAAGTAATTTGATATTCAGATAAACCAACTAAATTCTATTAAGCAATACCATAATTGTCAAATGTCAATGGTTTATCTTTCTTTTCTTCAAAGAGCAAATCAGGAGAAGTATGTCTTGGATAATACGCAGGGATTTTTGAATATCTATAATTTTGACCTCGTAATTTTTGAATATCTACAAATTGAGATTCAATTTGTCTATAGTTTTAATATTATTTGAAGAAGAGGAAGATGATATTTTTGATAACTGAGTAGCAAGTTCTTCAAGAACATTAATATTAGTTTTGACATTTTATTTTTATTTTGAGGAGTAACTTCGTAAAATTTGATTAAAGTTTGATTAATGGATTTTTTGGAAAATTTCTCAGGAGTAGAAGCTTCAGAATCAGACTTTATTTAATTCTGTTGAATTGGAAACATACTGATTGGGATAATTCTATGTGTACACCTCATGGTGTACACAATAGATTACAAACCCCTCACATAGAGGGGGCCACGAATATTTTATTGTATGCGGGCCCCCTCCATGTGAGGGGGTGTAATGTTATGTGTGTACACCATTGTATACGCATAGCATTGTCCTACTGATTAAAGAATAACATCTGTACAGTTATTCTGAACTTCAATATTTTTAATATTTTTAGCAATAACTCTAGAATCATCTATTGTTCTGCAGATATTTTCTTAAGGGGAGATGCAAGGCTTTCAGTATTACCATAAGATACTTAAATTTCTTGCATAGGAAGATTGAAGATTGAATTGTATAACAAGAAGTTGTTTTCCAAGTCTTTTTTGTAATATTTGTAATTCAAATAGTTTTTGTTTTTAAAGTAGGTTTTTTGTTATAAACTTTGAAATAACCTCACTCATAAAAACTTAAATATTCAGGAAAAGCATAAAATTCATCCCGAAAAGATTTAATTTCTTTTTTTTGAAAAACTTTTTCAATTTTTTTTCCTAAAATTTCTTACTGAAGTAGACTGATTACCTTTTGTGACTCCCCGAACTTAAGTTTCGAGTGTCACGTACTAAATATAATAGCTTCTGCCTTTGGTACATGTAAATACTCTTCAATAGAAGTATTACATGTTAGAAACTTATTTTCAACTTGGTAAAATGTCTCTCATAAATTTTAATGGCCCGCAGAAGCGTATGTCGACAAGAAATTATACTTTACATATATGGACTCTGTACTGCCACGGTTAGTTGGGGCAGCAAGTTCGACTATTCTTATAAAATTCATCCCAACTCCATTTTCTATTTACGACATTAGAAAGATATTTTCAAGTAGTTTTCTAGGTTAAAATATAAAAAATTTCCAAGATCATATAATATGGGCGTTTTACTGAAAACAGTGAGGTATTGCACAGAAATTTTAGATTTGACCCTTCAACGTTTAAAAATTCATATCTCAGGCTACAGCTATCCAAGTTGAGTGATTCTTGTGCTCATATTAAGACAACTCAATGAGGAACGCAGTAATATTTTCTGAGCCTCAAATGGACGTTTATGGAGTCAAAAATAAAGTGTTGAAGTTGACCAAAAAACTGTCCCGTTTCTGCCTTTTTATCATTTGCAAGGAAAAGTAAAAACAAAAAAAGGTCTCTTAACATAACATGATAGATATAATTACATAATCTACTTCCAGTATCATATTACATCATGTCTTATACATGTTTTTATATAATAACAAAAGCAAAACATATGGAAAAGCAGTCAAACAAAACATACAAAACAGAAACTTCGATGTAAAATAATTTTGTCCTTGATCCATCATCGATTTTGCCGACTGACTTCCACCAACTCCACAATTATGGATTTGAGAATTTAGTATAGAACACTATGAGTATAAAGAATACTCAGTAAGATACCATGCTTGGATTTTATTATGTTAATACTACACAAAAGAATGCAATCAAACACATACTTGCACATTCCGGCTTGCCGGTACCCTTCGGACTTGTCCAAGACATAAATAGATATCTAACTTTGTGGACTTGTCCACCACATTCATATTACGGTTTTTCATGCATAGCTTAAGCATAAATATTACCATGAAATCATACCACTTAAGCATAGAAAGTATCTTACAATAAAACTTGAAGAAATCTTGGTTGAAAATGAATTGAGAAATGCTAGGCTGGTCCTCTTCTTCCCTCACGTTTTCTGCCCTTTTTTAAACAAGTGATATTGTTTTTCATGCAAGAGAAATAAAGAGCAGCAACACATCTATTTATAGGTGAGAAAAATGATTAATTTTGGGTGACTCTTCAAGAAATTCAACATGTGTAGGCTGCATGGTTTCATTTTCTTAAATCCAAAACACCTCGTGCATTAGTTAGCCACCTCATGCTTAAATTAAAACACCTCATGCATATATGTTTCATCAATTTTCGGCCAAGTTGGAGAAACAATGTTTAACTTTAGTAATTAGGTGTAAAATGGACATTTATCCCAAACCCCTAATTAACAAATTATTTGGAAAAACTTTTAATAAATCAACCAATGCAAAAGTTGGCAACCATAAATAATTTTTTGGTCATAACTAAATTTTAAAAAGTTAAATTGCTATTCTAAAAATTAAATGAGCACAAAATTCGAAGTATTACATCCTTCCTCCTTTATAAAAATTTCGTCCTCGAAATTACCTTGAACTTAGTTGAAAAGTTCTGGATACTTGATCTTGATTTCCTCTTCTCTTTCCCAAGTTGACTCTTCGACATTATGGTTTCTCCATTGAACAACTAACGGAATTTCCTTTGTCCTCAGTTGTTGGATTCTGCGATCCAATATTGCTACTGGTTTTTCCTCATAAGTCATGTTTCGTTTGATATCTAATGGTTGATAACTAACCATATGACTTTGATCTGACACATATTGTCGAAACATTGACACGTGGAACACATCATGAATTGCTGACAAATCTGGTGGTAGAGCGATTCGATAGGCTGCATTTCCAACTTTCTGCAAAATTTCAAAAGGACCTACGAATCTTGGTCGAAGTTTTCCCTTCTTTCCAAAGCGAAGAACTCCCTTCATCGGTGTCACCTTTAAGAAAACTTTATCACCAACATTAAATGCCAAATCTTTTCTCATTTTATCGACATAACTTTTTTGTCGGTCCTGGGCTACCTTGATTTTAGCTCTTATTTTATCAACCGCTCAACTAGTTTCCTCAATTATTTCGGGTCCTAAAACTCTTCGTTCACCTACTTCATCCCAATAAAGGGGAGCTCTACATCTTCTGCCATAAAGAGCTTCGTAAGGTGCCATCTTTATCGTAGCTTGATAGCTATTATTATAGGCAAATTCTACTAGTGGTACATAACTTTCCCAACTGCCCCCTAAATCAAGGATGCATGCACGCAGCATATCCTCCAAAGTCTGTATAGTCCTCTCCGATTGCCCATCAGTTTGCGGATGAAAAGCTGTGCTAAAGTTTAACTTGGTTCCCATAGCTTCTTGCAAACTTTTCCAAAATTTTGAGGTAAATCTTGGATCTCTATCCGACAATTGAGGCTGGGATACCATGCAAACGGATGACCTCTTTGATGTATAATCACGTGTATTGATCCATACTAAAATTCATTCTTACAGATAGAAAATGAGCTGACTTTGTTAACCGATCCACTATAACCCACATAGCATCATTTCCCTTATGCACCCCACCAAAACATACTTCTTAGATCACGATACATTTTTGTACCTCCTAGATGGGCAGTATATGGAGTTAAGTGTGCTTCTTCAAGAATTTCTTTCCTCAATCCCTCATCTTTTGGCACACACAACCTTCCCTTAAAGAGTAAGGCTTTATCACTACCTAATCCAAAATCCTTTCGCTTGCTAGTACCAACTTCGGATTTGATCTTTTGCAGGAAAGAGTCACCATCATGTGCTACTCTTATTCGATCTCTAAGTGTTGGTCGAATCATTAGAGCCGCTATCCTGGTGATAGTTTAGGTTGGTGGAACAATTACTTCATCTGTAAGTTTTCGAAATCCTTTAACAATTGGTCCTGCATAGTGATTAGTACTGCTAATTGTCCAACCGCCTTTCTGTTAAGAGCATCTGCTACTACATTAGCTTTACCAGGATGGTAAAGGATCATAATCCTTTACTAGCTCTAGCCATCTCCTCTGCCTCATATTTAATTCCTTTTGGATGAAAAAGTACTTCAAACTCTTATGATCAGTATAAATGTCACACTTATTTCCATATAAGTAATGACACCATATCTTGAGGGCATGAACTACCGCAGCCAATTCTAGATCATGGGTTGGGTAGTTTTGTTCATATTGTTTCAATTGTCTAGAAGCGTAAGCGATACCTTTCCTTTCTGCATCAGAACACATCCTATGCCTTGTTTCAAAGCATCACTGTATATAACAAATCCTTCTGGTCCGTTAGGTATTGTTAACACTGGAGTTGTGACTAATCTTCATTTCAGCTCTTGGAAGCTCTATTCACATTTCTCTGTCCATTAAAATTTTATCCCTTTTCGAGTCAACTGGGTCAATGGTCCTGCTATTTTAGAAAATCCCTCGATAAATCTTTTATAGTAACCAGCCAATCCCAAGAAGCTACGTATTTCTCTAACATTGGTTGGTCTTACCCAATTATTTACTGCTTCCACTTTAGTTGGGTTTACTTCAATTCCTTGTGCTGTGATTATGTGCCCAGAAAACCTATTTTATCCAACCAGAATTCACATTTCTTGAATTTGGCATAAAGCTTCTCTTTTCTTAGAGTTTCCAAGACAATCGTGAGATGTTTCTCGTGTTCCTCATTACTCTTCGAATAGATTAAGATGTCATCAATGACAACTATAACAAATTGGTCTAAGTATTCATGGAATACTCTGTTCATTAGATCCATAAATACTGCCGGGGCATTAATTAATCCAAAAGGCATCACCAAAAATTCATAATGACCATAACGCGTCCTAAAAGCCGTCTTAGGGATATCATCTGACTTAATTTTCAATTGGTGATATCCTGATCTTAGATCGATCTTTGAAAATACTGTAGCCCCCTTAAGCTGGTCAAACGAATCTTCTATTCTTGGAAGTGGATATTTGTTTTTGATAGTGAGACGATTCAATTCTCGATAGTCAATGCACAGCCTCATAGTTCCATCCTTCTTTTTCACAAATAGTACAGGTGCACCCCAAGGTGATACACTTGGTCTAATGAAACCCTTATCAAGAAGCTCCTTCAACTGTACCTTCAACTCTTGCAGTTCCAACGGTGCCATACGATATGGAGCCTTTGAAATAGGTGTTGCTCTTGGTACCAAATCGATGGTAAACTCTACTTGCCTGTCTGGTGGTACACCTAGAAGGTCTTTTCGAAAAACATCTTTATAGTGCCGAACTATTTGAACATCCTCAACTGACAACTTATCTTGTTTAATATTGGTCATCGATACTAGAAATCTTTAACCTAATTCCTTTCTCGGCGCCCTTTCAACCTGAGTTGTTGACACTATACGAGACGAGGTATTTGCCTCAGTTCCCACAAAACGAAACTCTTCCTCGCCCGGTCTTCGAAAAACCACCATTCTCTTGGTACAATGAATAGTTGCATAGTTTTTAGACAACCAGTTCATACCAAGGATAACATCAAAGTCTTTTATCGTTAATGGAATTAGATCTACCGCTATATCTCTACCATCAATTTCCATCCTAAGATCTCTAGCTATTTGGTTAGCGACAAGTATCTTTCTAGATGGAAGAGATATTTCTAAGGTATACGGAAGGAATTCACATTCCACTTTAGACTTTGCAACAAACGAAGAAGAAATGAATGAATGTGTAGCTCCAGAATCTATAAGTACAAATGCAGGCATATTGGAAACAGAGATGATACCTGCGAGGACATTAGGGTCTTGTTCTACTTCTTGCCTGGATAAGGAGAAAACTCTTGCTTTTCCTTTCTTGTCATCTCCAGCCTTCTGTGTCTGATTCTGGGGGCATTCTTTAGCGAAATGCCCTGATTTCCCACACTTGAAATAAACATTTTTTCCCAATAGACATTCTCCTTTGTGAGGTCTATCGCACTTAGGACAACGCTTATCACCACCAACTCCTACTATCTCCGTCTTTCCTTTCTTTGGTGCATTATTCCCTTTTCCTTTACCGTTATTCTATCTATCAAAGTTCCACTTCCTCTTACCTGAGAAATTTTGAACTTGGTAAGAATTTCCAACGTTTTGAGTTCTTTGATAAGAAATAGTCTGGGCTCGCTTCAGGACTTCTCGATAAGTGCTCAGCTCAAGAACTGACACTATGTCACGAATATAAGGTTGAAGCCCACGTTCAAATCTTCTAGCCCGCTTTTCCCCTGTATCCACTAGATGTGGAGCAAACCTTGATAAGTCCTCAAATTTGCGTTCATATTCCACGAGGGTCATGGTTCTCTGTTGGAGTCTGAGAAACTCCATCTCCTTTTGATCTTTCATAGCTGTCGGGAAGAATTTTTCTTCTACGAATTCCTTAAACCTCATCCAAGTTATAGCCTGTTCTTCAGCAGGTGTTAATGACCTGGTAGTCATGTCCCACCAATGGCTAGCCCCCTCCTTTAACATAAACACTGAAAATGTTACCCTTTCAACATCTTCGCATCTTATAAATTTAAAGATACGTTCTAGTTCTCGTAACCAATCCTCAACTGCTAAGGGATCCATACTCCCCTTGAACGATGGTGGGTTCATTTTACGAAACTGCTCTATCATTGCAGTTCGATCCCTCAAGTTAGGTACTATTTGAGGTTGAATAGCTGGTTGGTTGGGCTCCTGATGATTAACTGGTACTTGTTGATTTAGGGTTCGTTGCCCAGTCAAAGGTGGTGCCTGTTGTTGCTGTCCCAACTCTCGCATTATGGTAAGCAGTTCTCGTGCAAAGTTCGCTACATTAACTTCGCCACCACTAGAACTAGCATTAGCATTGCCGCCGCCTAAGTTCATGTTGGAATTTGGTGCACTGCCGTGGTTGTGCTTTGGAGGCATTTCCTTTGAATGAAAAATATTCATCCAGTTAGAATTACTTCAGAACGTAATGCTAACTTTAGAAAAAAAAAATCCAAAGGCCAAGACAACTTTCCTTCATATATATACATTATTATTTTTCACAAACAAAAGTCATATTGAGGTACGGTACATACATTCAAAAGTAGATGTACGTATTACATCCTATTCTATTCCAAAAAAAATAAAGATAGTTAGATAAGATGGTGTCTAATATTTTATTTCTTCTGGATCCTCATCGGGGTCTTCATCTGGGTCTTCCTCTGGGCCTTCCTCTAACATGCTTTACTCCAAATTATCTGGTAATGGTACGGGAAAACTTTCATCTAGAACTCTCGAAAAGCACTTAGCCAACGGTCCCTTATCTAGCCTAGAATTGGTAGCTCGTAAACTAGTATTCATGGTTAAGGTTATAGTCTTCTTAAAGTTTCGCTGTAAATCGCGGCTAGTTTCATAACTTTCTCGAAGTAAATATATAAGGTCCTCGTATGAAAGGTCATCGTCAGATCATAGCACAATCTCATTTATGACTGAGGCCCAAGGTTCTGGAACAGTTTCATATAACCTCCGTATCTTCACCTTATCCCTTTAGCTATGGTGTATCTCCCATAACATCTCAATAATACAGTCTAGCAATTCAAGATGTTGTTCGAGGCTATGGAGCGGATGCATACAATAATTATAGTAAAATGCCAATAATATGTCCCGCTTCTTTGCAAAATCACAAACTTCTGTCCTTGTGGGGGTTCTTACGGTTCGTGTCATAACTAGGACAAAAATTGATTATGTTACTTTACAAGGCTCTAATAAATATTTAGATATAAGTGTTTATGACTTCATAATCTCAACCATGACTTGATTCAAAATATTCCTATATCCAGCCATAGATATAGCAATTCATTGCATAAGAAAACTCATAAACTTTAAAAAAAAAAGTTTTTACCTTGATCGTCGGTTGAAAGTCGGTTGCTAGCTTGGTCGATGATGAAGGACAGTAACTTTCTTTAAAAAAAAGTCTACAGAAAAGTATAACTACTCTGATACCACGCTGTGACGCCCCGAACTTAAGTTTCGAGTGTCACGTACTAAACATAATAGCTTTTGCCTTTGGTACATGTAAATACTCTTAAATAGAAGTATTACATGTTAGAAACTTATTTTCAACTTGGTAAAATGTCTCTCATAAATTTTAATGGCCCGTAGAAGCGCATGTCGACAAGAAATTATACTTTACATATATGGTCTCTATACTGCCACGGTTAGTTGGGGCAGCAAGTTCCACTATTTTTATAAAATTCATCCCAACTCCATTTTCTATGAAATTTACTAAATTAGAAAGATATTTTCAAGTAGTTTTCTAGGTTAAAATATAAAAAATTTCCAAGATCATATAATATGGGCTTTTTACTGAAAACAGTGAGGTATTGCACAGAAATTTCAGATTTGACCCTTCAACATTTAAAAATTCATATCTCAGGCTACAGATATCCAAATTGAGTGATTCTTGTACCCATATTAAGACAACTCAATGAGAAACGCAGTAATGTTTTCAGAGTCTCAAATGGACGTTTATGGAGTAAAAAATAACGTGTTGAAGTTGACCAAAAAACTGTCCCGTTTCTGCCTTTTTATCATTTGCAAGGAAAAGTAAAAACAAAAAAACGTCTCTTAACATAACATGATAGATATAATTTTATAATTTACTTCCAGTATCATATTACATCATGTCTTATACATGTTTTTCTATAATAACAAAAGCAAAACATATGGAAAGCAGTCAAACAAAACATACAAAACAGAAACTTCGATGTAATATAATTTTGTCCTTGATCCATCATCGATTTTGCCGACTGACTTCCACCAACTCCACAATTATGAATCTGAGAATTTAGTAAGAACACTATGAGTATAAAGAATACTCAGTAAGATACCATGCTTGGATTTTATTATGTTAATACTACACAAAAGAATGCAATCAAGCACATACTTGCACATTCCGCTTGCTGGTACCCTTCGGACTTGTCTTAAGGCATAAATAGATATCTAACTTTGTGGACTTATCCACCACATTCATATTATGGTTTTTCATGCATAGTTTAAGCATAAATATTACCATGAAATCATACCACTTAAACATAGAAAGTATCTTACAATAAAACTTGAAGAAATCTTGGTTGAAAATGAATTGAGAAATGCTAGGCTGGTCCTCTTCTTCCCTCACGTTTTCTGCCATTTTTTAAACAAGTGATATTGTTTTTCATGCAAGAGAAATAAAGGGCAGCAACACATCTATTTATAGGTGAGAAAAATGATTAATTTTGGGCGACTCTTCAAAAAATTCAACATGTGTAGGCTGCATGGTTTCATTTTCTTAAATCCAAAACACCTCATGCATTAGTTAGCCACCTCATGCTTAAATAAAATTTAAACTAGCATAAAATTTCGGAGTATTACAGTTAGCCACCTCATGCTTAAATTAAAACACCTCATGCATATATGTTTCATCAATTTTCGGCCAAGTTGGGCATTATTCAGATCAATAGAATGAAAACAATATTAAAAACTCACTTCAAAATTAAGAAAATTCCCAGTTAGAAACTTTATATATTGATTTAAATTATAGACTACCTTATTTAATGTACAATTATAAGGGCACCATTATGACACTTTCCATTTCAATACCCCTAAATGCACCTATAAGTACCACACGTAGATTGCACCTACATACACAAATTATCGCTTAGTTGAAGAAGTCACATTCTCTTCTTCATATTTAGTGGTACATTATATGTTAAATCGTTTTTTGTACTTTAAAATACGAAATTCGATTTATAAATATGAGATGTGTTAGGATATGTGTAAGTTCAAGGGATCGGAGTTCATTAGTACTACATACAAGAATTATAGCAACGATGTATGGTTCTTAATTCCCATGTCTCCTATGAATGTTACGATGTGTAAGAACAGGAATTATGGCCACCTAAGTTCGATTTCTAATCCCTGTATCTCCTTATGTATGTTAGAATTCTTAAATTTTAAATATGAATTATAATTTTTATGAGTCACTTATTGGGATTTTATCTCATTCGACGAGTTGGTGTTTGGAACAGGTCTCTAGTGATATAATAAAGAATGGATGGTTATGATTTTTGAATAATGAATTAATGTTTATTATTAAGTATTTGCACTTAATTTTAATTATTTCTTTTATGATACGTTTTAACCACTCAAATGAAAATTTTGGGTCATTAGTCTACCCGACCTCCATGCTTAAGCCATTAGCTTTTGTAGTATCCGAATTCAGGTAACTTCCTTTCTTCTTATTCAATTAATAAGAATAAACTCAAATCACTTTGTGAGATCTCGAGTTCTTTTTATCCCTAATGGAGACTTAAGTTGAATCATGTTGCCCAATTAGTACCAAGATTCAACTTAAATCTCTCTTAATAAAAATGTCATGGATTTGAATTTTGTGGATACGATAAAGATTCCTGAAGGGTAAGATGGGTTTAGGCTCTCCCAGAGCAAACAGTACATAAGTTAATGGTTTCAACCTAGAAGTCGGGTCGTTACTAAAAACTAATTGAATAACGTAGTTCCTAACAATTAGCCAAAAACTTGATCGACAAAATCCTGCTAATGTACTATATTGTAGCCAAGTAATAGAGTAGTGAATAAAGTATTGTTCCCACAACGACTAAGTATTTAATCTAATTTTCAACTAATGCCAACTTCAGTCTAATAGTAAGATTAGTTTATGCATAAGTTTATATTAATAAGTGAATATATAATACTAAATTAAATAATTGAACCAATTAATGCGGAAGCGATATGAAACTCAAGTAATTGATAAAGAATACTAAGACCTCGAGTTCCCTTGCGAAAATCCATTTAACCACAAGAACATGTAATATGATGCTGAGTAAAGCATAGTTATATATCTCTATCCCCTATCGAAATTTGCAATGATTGACTATGTGTCAAATTATTCCTTTTCTCGGATGTTAAAAAAAAAAAAAAAAGACAATTCAATTAGTAGCTAATGAATAAAAAACCATTAAGTACCTAATACATCCTTTAGTGTCAAAATATGAAATTCAACATCAAACTTAAAAAGTGGGGTTCAACTCTAACCTGATATCTATACAATTGGACGAGCATCAAATTAATTATAAAAGCACATAGCAATTGATATTTTATCTTTTGAAATTGAATAACTGGAAAGAGAATAAAAGAAATTTTGAAGTTCTTTATTCTATTTAATGGCTTTTGGGTCGACATCCTTTGATTCTTCTTTAATCCAAGAAATAGATATAAGAAGATATGTTTGGATATACTTTACAACAAGCTTCTATAAAGCTTTGAATTGATATATGGATATATTTGACCACAGCTTCTCTTTTGACTCTCTTCTCTACAGAAATTATGGATTTTCTAACCTAAAGAATCTCTCTTAGCTATTCCAGTTTAGATCTTTTAAAAGAGTTTGAGATGAATTTAAGCCCCCGTTTGATCCCCATTAAATTAAATTACATTACATTCTATTTTTCTCTTTCTTATTTTCAATCACACAATCTTCCATAAAACAATATTACACGTAAATCGAAAAATTTTCCTTCTTTTTCAACCACTCATTTTTCTAAAAAATACTATTCCCCCATTTTCATTTTCAGGTAATGGGAATCAAACAAGGGCTAAAAAAATAAAAAATAACTTTTCAATTTGATTCCTTTTCACATACAATTTTATTTCTTCATTTTCTAATCTTCACAATTAAGTCATCGCCATGTCAAAATCATTAATAACTTATCCAATGTAAGTTTCAAAAGTTTTTAATTTAGTCCCCAAACATTTTAAATGTTGAATTTAATTTTCAAAACATGAATTTTAATTGAATGCTCCATTAGTAATTCCAATTAATCTTTTCCAATCCGACTGATCTTCAAGTGCTTCGAACAACTCCAATTATGCTTCAATTCTAGTTATCTCTCACTGAATTCATCCAAATGCATCCAAATTGGGATTTTGCCTTTAAGTAACCACATTTACACAAAACTAATCTGCTTAATTTTCCATAAATAATTAAGCCTATATTTTGCCTCCATTTATCTAAAAACTCATTTTTAACCACATTCTCTCATAAAGTAAATATACATAAACTCAAAACCTTTTCTTATTTTTTAATTCTTCAATAAAACATTATTTCAAATTACATTTTGGCTAGAAAATGAGGCTCAAATAGGTGCTAAGTAAAGAAGCCCTCAATAAGTGCTGCTTACGCCCAAAGAATAACGCGGTGATTGTAGTACAGCTTTGGGTTGTCGTATCCACAGGGAGATGGAAAATTTCTCAAAAGATCAAACAAACTAGGATTTTCGTAATTAAATGTGGGAATGATTTGTTACTTGGAATAAAAATTAATTATCAATATGCAAATTAGTGAAGCGTTGGAGTTCTCCCATTGGATTGGATCAATCAACATCAATAATTCATGTATTTTTACTCAATTAGAGGTTTTCTTCTCAACTCTCTAATTGGAAGATTTAACAGTGAAGTCCAATTTTATTCCAATTATATTTCTAGAATCTAGATTTTCTATAACACATTCGCACATTTTTACTGGAACAAGATCAAAAATCGACAATATACGTCAGGCATAAGGCAGTAATCAATTCGCCAATAAAGTGATATTAAGATTAAAATTCAACAATTATTTCAATCATTCGATAGAAAGAGCATGGCTAGATCTATGAAGGATTTGATAACAGTTAAAATAATCTCAACAATAAGTAATTTAAATTGAAACTCAACAAATAGTTTAATTTAACAATGGAAAAAGCATGACTGAATCCATGAGAAATTTATTAAAGTTAAACAAATTTCAATACTAATTCATAACGAGAAAATCCAAATCTAGAAATTATAAAGCAAAGAGAGTTCGAATTACATAAAATTATGAGGTGAAATCTCCAAATCCAATGAGTTCCTTCATTGCTTCACCAAGTTCCTTAGTTTTCCATGGAGTTTCTTGAGCACCAAGATGAAAGAAATAGGTCTGGGGGCGTCTCCCTTCGTTTTTGGGTGGTTTTGGGCATTTATATCCCGTGAAAATTAGGTTACCATAAGAGATTCCATCGTATAAGGAAACTGAGATTCGGCCGCCAAAAAAACACTATGCGACCGCATGGTTATTGTCATTGCGGTCGTATGGTTATGCACTTTCAGTCTCTGCAATTCTCGGTACAGGTGTGTGCGACCGCATAGTAGAAAGGCATGCGGCCGCATGGTTCCGCCAGACAGTTTTCAGTGTTTTAATCATAACTTTCTTTCCTGATGTCCAATTGAGGTGATTCAAGTTGTATTGGATAGCTAACTCAAAGGGTCACAATTTTTATTCAGAAGTCATCTCCCAATTCGATCATCTTCCATGTCAAAAATGGGTCCCAACATGAGACTAAAAACTAGTGTGTTGGTTTTCGATTGGAAATTGATGTATTGATCAAACTTTGATGTTATTTCATCCCTTTGACTTCGTTCCTCATCCACTTGACCTCTAACACTTTTGAATCTTCATCATAATCTTGGACACAAGTTTGGATCATTTGCACTTTAGTCCTCGAACTTTCGTTCTCTTCTACTTTGGTCATTTTTCACTTGTTTCTTCCGAATTTCATCTTTTTCACCAAAATGCAACCTAAACCAAAATATAAGAGTAATGAGTACATTTTGGCATAATATAATCACATGAATGCAATAGTGTGAATAGTGTTTGAATTGTAATAAATTCTTCAAAATAAAGATATTTAAAACAAAATAACTGAGGATATTTTGAGTAGCCGTTTGATTCCCATTTTTGGGATAAAATGCATTATGAAATAGTAGTTTTTAGGAGAATGCGTGGTTGAAAAATTTATGTGCGGTTGAAAATAAATTTTGAAAAACTGCATTCTTGAAAAAATGAAACTCAAACAAGGGCGAATTAAACATTGACTAATATATTCCATAAACAAAATTATAACATAATAAAACTTATATTTACTTACTTGCTTGAAAAACAATTGTTAAAACTACTGAAAATAAGATAAATTTGATACTGCAAAATATTACTAGAGTAAGTTTTCTCTCGATCACTTTGCACAACCAATTGACTGATACATCTTGTATTTTATAATGTTCTTGAATGTGTTTTTCTTTCTAGTATCTTGAGTTGAAATGAACGCTCTATCAAATTTCATTATTTCTCTTTTTCCAATTTTTTTTGTCTTGACATGAATTAAACAAAAATATTAATAGAAATAACTTTCTTAAAAATTAAAATTAAGCTCGTGACAACATTTCTCAGATACTCCTCTCCTCCTTTGTTAGAGACAAAATGTACAAGTACAATATAAAATGATTCAGCAAATGGTTGATAAATTCATTAAATTCTATTCTAATGACATGATGCAGATTTTACAAATATTATTTTTAAATTAATTACCAAAATTTAAAGAAAAAATAAAAATCAAAGAGCTAACCCATGGGCTTTGAATCCTTTAACTAAATTCAACAATAACTGATTCACTCTTTTCCAAAAAAGTACTTTAATATGTTAATTAAAGAATAATTATGAAATACACGTTAGATTGGTACTTATCGTATCAATTCTGACATGTTTAACCTTATTTTGGTGCTTGGGGTGTGGCCGCTTTGTTCTCTAGACATTTTTGGCGTTAAGAATGAGGCTATATTCACTCTTTTCCAAAAAAGTACTTTTAATATGTTAATTAAAGAATAATTATGAAATACACGTTAGATTGGTACTTATCGTATCAATTCTGACATGTTTAACCTTATTTCAACCTTTTGCTGTGAAATCATTTTTGCTACAGTTTATTTGGCAGTTAGAAAGTCAATATTTCAATTGAAAAGACTATAATATACTTAGGCTTAATTCTAGAAAAATATATAAAATGAATACTCAAAAGAAAAGAAAAGAAAAATAAAGAACTAAGAAAGAAAGAAAATAGAAAAACATTAGAATTATTCTTTTTTTTTTTTGCTGTGAAGTCTTTTTCTATTCCCCCCACCCCCTTAGTTTTTGTGTTTAATTTTGTATTATTTTAAGTAAAGTTAGAAGTATTACAGTTTTTGGTTGAAAAAAGTGGTGTTTTAGAATTAGCTAGAATTAAGTAGCTTTTGTCAAACAAGAACTATGGAGCATAAAAAATGGTACGTCGGGGATGTAAATGCTAAAAGAAATAGAATGAGGACTGCTATCAAGCATACAGGAGCTGGACTCACATGGCAATTCCCCCTATGTTAAAATTTGACAAGGCACAATTCCCCATTTTAGAAAATGGTTTTTCTTGGATATGTGTTGATGTATTTTCTTCGAAGGAGATAGATTATCATAAATTGAAAAGCTGTCATTAGAAAATTGTTTTGGCATGATGTAACAACTTCTGTTATAATAATGTGGCTGTTCAACTTTGATAGACTCAAAATAGTTGGTTGGAGTATTTTCTTGGAAACTTGACAAAAAGCTTTGTGTCATTGCTTAAGGTGGACTACATTCTGTGTTATTGCATCTGTGGTGAAATCAAAAATGGCTTATGCTGCTGTATTATCTCTCAATTAGATTCTAGAGTAGATATCAAATCCTCATCCAGAACAATATCATCAGACTCCTCTACAAGACCAACAAATTAAATCTCTCCAGGCAAAGTTGAGATCCTTACTAAATTTTCTAGATGATTCATGGAATAGGAGCAAGGAAGTATGATGTTTGGAGAAAGAGATTCTAGATGTAGCATACAAAGCTGAAGAGATCATCGAATCACTTAGAGACCAAAATTTTCAAGAAAGGCAAATGAGAGACCAAAATTTTTGTGATAACTTAGAGATAGTGGCAAATGAAATTGATTCCATTAAGACAAAGGCGGATAAGCTTACGGAATTGAGGAGCGCAAAAGATTTGCACCAGAACCAAAGGAATTCTATGCAACCCAGTCCATCGACACTTGCTTCGAGCAGCAAGAATGCTATGGTCGGGTTTTATAATGATTTGAAAATAATGGACTCATTGGAAATCAACCTACTCTCCATATTATCCAAGTTACTGGCATGGGAGGCATGGGCAAGACTACACTAGCTAGAAATGTATACAATGATCCACTTATTGATAATCATTTTCACACTCGTGCTTGGGTATCAATTTCTCAAGAGCACCGTGAACCAGAAATCCTGCTGAACCTTTTGGATTCTATGGAACTACTCCCTGCTGAAAGGCATCAAGAGAACGGTACTGAAAAATTAAGAGATAATTATATCAAAGTTTAAAAGATAGGAGGTATCTTGTTGTGATGGATGACGTTTAGAACACGAAGGTTTGGGATTCTTTGAGAAGGATATTTACAGACTATCGGGATTGGAAGCCGGATCATGTTGACAACTTAGTTGTTGAGTGTTGTTGACTCCAATAGTTGTCCCCCATCATATGAAATTTCTAAATGAGACTAACAGTTGGAATCTACTTCGTCAGGAGGTGTTTCGAGAAGATTTTTGCCCTCTTTAAGCAGGAGAAAGATGGAAAGGACATTGTAGAGAATTGTAAAGGACTTCCACTTTCCCTTGTCATGATTGGCGGCCATTTTTCCAGAGCCAACAGGACAAAAGATCACTAAGAGTATGTTGCACAAAAAGTCAAGTCAGTTGTAACTGAAATAGATGCACACTACTTGAAAATACTATCATTAAGTTTTGATTACTTGCCTCATTATCTCAAAGCATACTTTCTCTCTATGGGAGTTTCTTGAGAAGTTGCAAAACTTCGTGTCTCCTAAGTCATCAAGTTATGGACAGCAGAAGGATTTCTAAAATGAATCGAAGGTGAAAACATGGAAGAAGTGGCAGAGGAATATTTGGGAGATCTAATTTCCAAAAATCTTATTTTGATTAGTAGGAAGAGTTCTAGTGGAAAGATAAAAACTTGTAGCATCCATGATATGTTAAGGGACCTATGCTTAAGAAAAGCCAAGGAGGAGAAGTTTTTCGTATCACCGGTATTTTTGCTGCAGGAATAGAGAATTCACATCGACTATATTTTCATCTGGATAATTTTCGCAAGTAAATGTCAAACAATGACAATTCAAATGTCGATCCATAGGTGCAATCCTTGCTACCATTTCGTTCAATTTTATGTTCCAGTTTTGCTGGGGTGATCTATGAATTAGGTGAAAAACGTTTTCCACTGCTTTGGGAGGAGTTGGATCTTGCTGAAGGAAAAGTAGATGGTTTCCCATTTGGAGAAACAAGATTAGTTCACTCAAGGTAACTTGCTTTCTCATGTGATGAGAAAATTTCCATATCCAAAATATTACCTTACTTTTATTGGTATCTACAGACCTTAATTGTAAATTGTAAAGAGGTACATCTGCCAGAAGAAATATGGAGGATGCCATAATTAAGGCATCTCCTGTTCGAGATGTGTTATTTGCCACACCCTAATAGATCTTAATAGATGGGGAGAATTTAATTCTAGGAAACCTTTTAACATTGTAGAATGTCAGTAGCTCCAGCTGTACTAAGGAGGTCTTTGAAAGAGTTCCAAATCTAAAGAAGTTAGAAATTTCGACTGAAGACGAAAATCTAATGAAATAAAAAAAATTGATTGAATATTAGGAATTGACACATTTTTCTCTAGGTAATCTACTTAATCTTCCTCAACTTGAGACCTGAAAATCAGAAGTAAAAATGACCCTGTTAGTGTCCCTATGAATTTCACTTTCCCACAAAATATTGAAAAGATAACTTTAGAGGGTTGCAAAATTCCTTGGAAACATATGACAATTCTTGGTTTTTTAACCAATCTCAAAGTGCTTAAACTGCGATATAATGCCTTTGAAGGGCCAGAATGGGAGCCAACCAAAGGAGAATTTTGCAAACTAAAATTTCTGCTACTTCACGAAATAGAATTAGTGCAATGGAGAGCTAAAGATACTCACTCCCAACCCTTGAGCGCCTAATTCTTAGATGATGCTTACAAATAGAGGGCATTCCTCATTTTATCGAGAATATTCCTACGCTTGACATCATTGACAAGGATGATGCTAGCCCTTTGGCTGTGACTTCGGCAAAGGAAATAAAATAAGAACAAGAGAACTTAGGAAATGATAGACTTCAAGTTCATGTCCACTATATGTTCAACATCTTACATCTAATGGTAAAAATGATTCTTTTCACCATACTAACTAATGCTGATATTGATCTTTTCTATATCTCAAGAAATTTACAGTTTAATGAAATTTTAGCAAGCATGACCATTTTTTTCTCTATGTTTGTTTAAACTGTTGTATATTGCATGTTTTAATAATAAAGAAAATAAACATAAAATTTCGAAGGGGGCCTAGCCAAACCTCGATTTAAAGGTACAAGAAAAATAAACTTGTCTCATCTTAAGACATATAATACAATATAAAAGTTAAAGAATATACTTCACACTCCTTGTCATCGTATGTCTAGGGTAGTGTCTCTCCTGCTCATGGTTACTTTCATACTCACATCTTGAAGGGGATTTTGTAAATTTATTATCATATCAAAGTTTGGAAAGGCTATATTTTTCTCACATCACAATTTACAAAAAAAGCCTCCTCTGGCATACTCTAGCTAGAAAGGTGATGCCTCTGCTTTGACCTTATAACTTAGCAATTGCCTCTTTCAGTAAGCATGACTTGCACTGTAGCTTATGTATGATAATTTCACCACATTTACTTTTCTTACAAAAGTGCAAAAGGAAGAAATGATTCTTCTCTTGGAAATAAAATTGAAAGAAAAAGTGCGATATATTGCATAATGAAATAGTTCTTCCAAATTTAATTGAGTAGAACTAGTGTATAAAAGCTGATATATGAACTTCATTATTGTTTTCTTCCAATTGCAACAGAGACGGGAAGCAAAGACTGAAATTATAGTTGGGTCAAACCACACTGCAACTCAAGTCTATAAAACAGCTTTACACGCGTCTTCCATATAATAAATTTACCTTTATTGAAGCCAATTAATTTCATATTAATCATATTGTTATTTACTCTTTTTTCTCTTACATCTGTGATTCCATTTTCTTTCAATTAATTTGTATCCACAGGCCCAATTGAGGAAGAAATAACAGGAGAGGTTCCTCGACTATTTGAGTTTCTTGCTAGAGATGCTTACCTGTAGCTTTAGGTTTCAATTTGTGCTATTAATGCATCTTCCTCTTTATTTCATTTGTTTTAGCTACTAAATACATCCAGTTATTCATTTTTCTAGGGTGAGGCAGCATTGTCTATGAAAAATATTTCAAAATTTTCATTTGATAACATCAGCATCTTCATTGATTATGGTAGAGTTCCCATTTTGGTGAGCCTTCTTAATTCTCCCAAGGATGATATTCGTGAACAGGTAGGTGTTGTGTTGTGATTTTATGACAACTATACAATTTCAATTAAACAAGTAGTAAGATAATTCCAACAAGGACCACTTCATTGAAAAATGAAAAATTATGCAAATAGACAATTTTTCATCATACATCTATGAAAAGTGCTAGAATTCACGAGTTCACTGAAGTTATCCCTTAATCTCAACCACCAAATTCTAGCAATAACTAATTATTTGTACTTGAATGAATTCTTTTAAATTAATCGTTACGACTCTCGAGTTCAAACAAATCCTACTCAGTTAAGTTAACTCAATATGTCCCTATGAGAATTGAGATAAGCTTTAATCAAGAGTATTCAATCAATAAAGAATTCAAATAATGATCACAAAATTAGTAAAGTGTACAAATTCCAATTTTTACTACGTGATCTAAAAAAATAACTTACCTCTCAATTCATTATTGTTC
>NW_019263832.1:0-2665 GCF_002742605.1 Olea europaea var. sylvestris | reverse complement strand
ATAGTGTTTGGATTACCTAGGCATGCTCTAGCAAGATGTCCCACCTTTCCATAAACATAACATGTCCTAGTCTCTATAGGGTACGCTCCAGTATGCGACACACCACATTTAAGGCAAGATGAATGTGCTATTGAGGCCTTTCCTTGATTTTCCTTGATCCCATTGTTGTTGTCCTTGTCTAGTTTGAAACTTAGGCTTTTGACTCTATCCTTTTTCTTATCATTCCTGGGCCAACTTGTCCCTGACCTCGTCTAAACTGTTGCCGAGCCTCTTGAACACGACTAATTCTTTGTTTGGTTTGTTCTGCAACTTCCCTCTCCGCAATTTGGGAATATGAAACACCTTGAATTCCTGCCATGCTTACGTCTCTATATAGTTCTAGTTTTAGCCCCTCAAGAAATCTAGAATTAGAACATCGATATTAACCATGTGGGTAGTAGCCTGGATAGTTGCTAAAACCTACAAATATAGTATCCTACTGTGTCCCTCCTTGTCTTAGTTGTATAAATTCATTCATCTTTACAACTCGAACTAGGGCTGTAAAATATTTATTAGGAAATAGCTCTTTAAATCTATCCCAAGTCATGGCATTTACATCTTCAATGGTACTCATCATATCCCACCAGTGTCCAGCACTACCTCGTAGCATAAAGGATGCGGAAACCACTTTTTCTACTTCTAAAACTCTCTAATACCTGAACATATTCTCTAAAGTTCTTAACCAATCCTCTGCTGCTGTTGGATTTAATGCATCCTCCAATATTTGAGTGTTTAGTTTTCTAAATTTTTCTCCAACTATCTCAATACGTTCAGCTCTTTACTATGGTTGTAAGAATTTGGCCCTTTGTTTTTCTCTCCTTTCTCTTTGTTGTATTAATTGTTGAATTTGTTGAGATTGGCGCTCAACTAATTCCATAAGTCTATCAATAACAACATCCTGACTGTCATCTTAAACAGACGCCTCTTGCTTGGAGTTCTAACTCTACTACTACTAGCATCTCTCGCTCTCACCATGGCTACAAATAAAGATTGGCCTATTCATTCAAGAAGTATGCAAAAATAATGCAACAAAATAAAACTTACTGGCTTAGCTGTGCTCTTTTGTACTCCAAGATCATGTACATAGTCTACAGAATTATAACCTCTCTCTAATACAACTATCCGTCACACCCCCATTCACATAGGTAACCATACCTAACAATACATTATCCTATGTTGGAATGAAATTGATGACTTGACCTAGACATAGAATTTCGCATAAACATTTTTTTTCACTTAATAAAATGAAATAAGCCTCCAATTATGTCCCTCTTTGTTAACTCCTAGTCACCTTTGACAATCATAGAGTATATCGAAACCAAAGATCATATAACCATAATCTAACACATATGTTCTAAGGTTATAAACTATGTACAGCCCATTTCAAAAGTTATACAGTACATGATCCCCAAAATATAACATAATAGACTGTAAGCTCAAAAGTGCCCACAAAATAACCCTACAGGTCTGTAGATCAAACTCTAAAATCCCGTAAGAGCTCACTCTAGCCATGAACTCTACGTAGTTCCATGCTCACTTACAATGTAAGAACTACATAAGCTAATGTTTAGTAAGCAAAAATCATGCATGTCACGAGTATGAGTAACAATGATATATGACACCAAGTCATTCATTTTAAAAATTATGCTAAAGATGCATCATCATATTTCAATATTCATCAAAGTCAACTCGAAATCATTTCGTTTAAAATCTTTTAATTCATTGGGCCCTTGACCCACCTACTATGCACCAGATATTGATCAAATGGCCAATATGAAATCAACACCGATGAGTGGACCATCCTCGAGTGACCACTAGAGGCCCATCCCCTGACTACCTCTCTGATTCCCAAGAAGTATCCCACTCGACAGCGCCAATAATCATAATATCGCTAGGGCATAGTCGAGTGGTCCACCCTCCCATGATCATTAAAGGCCCATCCCCTTTAGAAACCTTTACAATCACCCAAGAAGTATCACTCGGGATGCCAAAATATATCACATAAGCATGCCTCACATGCCTCGATGCCCTAGTAGTGGCCAATAAAACATTTATAAGGAGAACTCAGTTTGAAATTATGTTTCACATGCAGGATTTTCAACTATGATCACTTGTCATGCANGCCAATAAAACATTTATAAGGAGAACTCAGTTTGAAATTATGTTTCACATGCAGGATTTTCAACTATGATCACTTGTCATGCAAGCAGATGAAAATGTTCTGAATGACATATTTAATAAAAATCGAAGTCAATAGGTTTCGCAACCTCATACTCACGATCATAACCGTCGTATGATGTGTAATAAGCCTCTTATAAATGTTATATAAATATTCTAATATTACCATATCATCAATACTAGGTTCTAGCATTGTAGTTGGAATTGGATTTTTACTGAACTTTCGCCTTTGTGTATACAACCTCCTACGGAGTGATATCAATTTCCTTTATCACTCAATGTCGAAAAATCACCTATATTACCATCTAATATTAAAGAAAATCCTCCATTTAATAACCTTATCACACATACAATCCCAAAACACATCCATTCCACCAAAACAATATAGGCGAAATTATAATTTTAAGTTACCGAAGTCATTACAAACTAGCCCCATGAATCTCGCTAT
>NW_019263831.1:0-13932 GCF_002742605.1 Olea europaea var. sylvestris | reverse complement strand
CGAAAACAGAAAATCGCGCCGAGGGCAATTTAATCATTTTTCGCGACTGTGTCGGAATGGGATAAAATTTGACTGGTTTATCGAAAACAAAAATCGCGCCGGGGCGATTTCGTCATTTTTCTGGACTGTTTCGGAATGGGCTAAAATTTGACAGGTCGATCGGAAACAAAAATCGTGCCGAGGGCTATTTCGTCATTTTTCTGGACTGTGTCGGAATGGTCTAAAGTTTGACTAGTTGATCGGAAACAAAAACGTCGCCGGGGGCGATTTCGTCATTTTTTGCGACTGTGTCGGAATGGGCTAAAATTTGACAGGCAGATCGGAAACAAAAATCGCGTCGGGGGCAATTTCGTCATTTTTCGCGACTGTGTTGGAATGGACGCAAATTTGACAGGTTGATCGAAAACAAAAAACCGCGCCTGGGGCAATTTCTTCATTTTTCACGACTGTGTCGTAATGGGCTAAAATTTGACAGGTTGATCGGAAACAAAAATCGCCCCGGGGGCAATTTCGTCATTTTTCTGGACTGTGTCGGAATGGGATAAAATTTGAACAGTTGATCGGAAACAAAAACCGCGCTGGGGGAAATTTCATCATTTTTCGTGACTGTGTCGGAATGGGCTAAAATTTGATAGGTCGATCGGAAACAAAAATCGCGCTGGGGGCAATTTCGTCATTTTTCTGGACTGTGTCGTAATGAGCTAAAATTTGACTAGTTGATCGGAAACAATAAACCGCGTCGGGGGCAATTTCTTCATTTTTCACGACTGTGTCGGAATGGGTTAAAATTTCACTGGTTTTCAGAAACAAAAATCGCGTCGGGGGCAATTTCGTCATTTTTCTGGACAGTGTCGGAATGGGCCAAAATTTGACAGGTCGACCGGAAACAAAAATCGCGCAGGGGGCAATTTCGTCATTTTTCTGGACTGTGTCGGAATGGGCTAAAATTTGAACAGTTGATCGGAAACAAAAACCGCGCTGGGGGAAATTTCATCATTTTTCGCGACTGTGTCGGAATGGGCTAAAATTTGACAGGTCGATCGGAAACAAAAATCGCGCTGGGGGCAATTTCGTCATTTTTCTGGACTGTGTCGGAATGAGCTAAAATTTGACTAGTTGATCGGAAACAATAAACTGCGTCGGGGGCAAGTTAGTCATTTTTCACGACTGTGTCGGAATGGGCTAAAATTTGACAGGTTGATTGGAAACAAAAATTCGCCCCGGGGGAATTTTCATCATTTTTCGCGACTGTGTCGGAATTGGCTAATATTTGACTAGTTGATCGGAAACAAAAATCGCATCGAGGGCAATTTCGTCATTTTCGCGACTTTGTCGGAATGGGCTCAAATTTGACAGGTTGATCGGGAACCAAAACCGCACCGGGTGAATTTCGTCATTTTTAGCGACTGTGTCAGAATGGGCTATAATTTGATTGGTTGATCGGAAATAAAAAACCGCGCCGGGGGCAATTTCGTCATTCCTGATTGTGTCGGAATGGGCTAAAATTTGACTGGTTGATCCGAAACAAAAATCGCGCCGGGGGCAATTTCATCATTCTTCGCGACTATGTCGGAATGGGCTAGAATTTGACAGGTTGATCGTAAACAAAAATCGCGTCGGGGGCAATTTCATCATTTTTCGCGACTGTGTCGGAATGGGCGCAAATTTGATAGGTTGATCGGAAACAAAAAATCGCGCCAAGGTAAATTTCGTCGTTTTTCGTGACTATGTCGGAATAGGGTAAAATTTGACTGGTTGATCGGAAACAAAAATCGCATCGGGGGCAATTTCGTCATTTTTCTACATTGTGTCAGAATAGGCCAAAATTTGACAGGTCGATCGGAAGCAAAAATCGCGCCAGGGATAACTTCATCATTTTTCGCGATTGCGTCGGAATGGGCTAAAATTTGACAGGTTGATCGGGAACAAAAATCGCGCCGGGTGAATTTCGTTAATTTTCGCAACTGTGTCGGAATTGGCTAAAATTTGACAGGTTGATCGGAAACAAAAATCGCGCCAGGGGCAATTTCATCATTTTTCTGGACTGTGTCGGAATGGGCTAAAATTTGACTGGTTGATTGGAAACAAAAATCGCGCCGTGGGCAATTTCGTCATTTTTTGCGACTGTGTCGGAATGGGCTAAAATTTGACAGGTTGATGGGAAACAAAAAATCGTGCCGAGGGCAATTTCGTCATTTTTCCCGACTGTGTCAGAATGGGCTGAAATTTGACAGGTTGATCGAAAATTGAAAATCGCGCCGGGGGCAATTTCGTCATTTTTCGCGACTGTGTCGGAATGGGATAAAATTTGACTGGTTTATCGGAAACAAAAATCGCGCCAGGGCAATTTCGTCATTTTTCGCGACTGTGTCGGAATGGGATAAAATTTGACTGGTTTATCGGAAACAAAAATCGCGCCGGGGCCATTTCGTCATTTTTTGCTACTGTTTCGGAATTGGCTAAAATTTGATAGGTCGTTCGGAATCAAAAATCGCGCCGGGGGACTTTTCGTCATTTTTCTGGACTGTGTCGGAATGGGCTAAAATTTGACTGGTTGATCAGAAACAAAAATCGCGCCGGGAGCAACTTCGTTATTTTTCGCGAATGTGTCGGAATGGCTAAAATTTGACAGGTCGATCGGAAACAAAAATCGCGCTGGGGCAATTTCGTCATTTTTCTGAACTGTGTCGGAATGGGCTAAAATTTGACTGGTTGATCGGAAACAATAAACCGCGTCGGGGGCAATTTCGTCATTTTCACGACAGTGTCGGAATGGGCTAAAATTTGACAGGTTGATCGGAAACAAAAATCGCCCCGAGGGAATTTTCGTCATTTTTCGCGACTGTGTCGGAATGGGCTAATATTTGACTGGTTCATCGGAAACAAAAATCGCGCCGAGGGTAATTTCGTCATTTTTCGCGACTGTGTTGGAATGGGCTCAAATTTGACAGGTTGATCAGGAACAAAAACCGCACCGGGTGAATTTCGTCATTTTTCGCAACTGTGTCGGAATAAGCTAAAATTTGACTGGTTGATAGTAAACAAAAATCGCGCCAGGAACAATTTCGTCTTTTTTAGCGACTGTGTCGGAATGGGCTAAAATTTGATAGGTGGATCGAAAATAAAAAACCGCGCCGGGGGGAATTTCGTCATTTTTCCTGATTGTGTCGGAATGGGTTAAAATTTGACCGGTTGATCAGAAACAAAAATCGCGCCGGGGTCAATTTCGTCATTTTTATTGACTATGTCGAAATGGGTCAAAATTTGACAGGTCGAACGGAAACAAAAATCGCGCCGAGGGTTATTTCGTCATTTTTCTGGACTGTGTCGGAATGGGCTAAAGTTTGACTAGTTGATCGAAAACAAAAATCGCGTCGGGGGCAATTTCGTCATTTTTCGCGACTGTGTCGGAATGGGCTAAAATTTGACAGGTTGATCGAAAACAAAAACCGCGCCGGTGGCAATTTCGTCATTTTTCACGACCGTGTCGGAATGGGCTAAAATTTGACAGGTTGATCGGAAACAAAAATCGCGCCGAGGGCAATTTCGTCATATTTCGCGACCGTATCGAAATGGGCGCAAATTTGACAGGTTGATCGGAAACAAAAAATCGCGCCGTGGGCAATTTCGTCATTTTTCGCGACTGTGTCGGAATGGGATAAAATTTGACAAGTTGATCGGAAACAAAAAACCGCACAGAGGGCAATTTCGTCATTTTTCCCCGACTGTGTCGGAATGAGCTAAAATTTGACAGGTTGATCGGAAACAAAAATCGCGTCGGGGGCAATTTCGTCATTTTTCGCGGCTGTGTCGGAATGGATTAAAATTTGACTGGTTGATGGGAAACAAAAATTGCGCCGGGGGCAATTTTGTCATTTTTCACGAACGTGTCGTAATGGGCCAAAATTTGACAGGTTGATCGGAAACAAAAATCGCGTCGGGGGCAATTTCGTCATTTTTCGCGACTGTGTCGGAATGGGCGCAAATTTGACAGGTTGATCGAAAACAGAAAATCGCGCCGGGGGCAATTTCATCATTTTTCGCGACTGTGTCGGAATGGGATAAAATTTGACTGGTTTATCGGAAAAAAAATCGCGCCGGGGCCATTTCGTCATTTTTCTGGACTGTTTCGGAATCTGCTAAAATTTGACAGGTCGATCGGAAACAAAAATCGCGTCGAGGGCTATTTCGTCATTTTTCTGGACTGTGTCGGAATGGGCTAAAGTTTGACTAGTTGATCGGAAACAAAAACCGCGCTGGGGGCGATTTCGTCATTTTTTGCGACTGTGTCGGAATGGGCTAAAATTTGACAGGTTGATCGGAAGCAAAAAACCGCACAGAGGGCAATTTCGTCATTTTTCCCGACTGTGTCGGAATGAGCTAAAATTTGACAGGTTGATCGGAAACAAAAATGGCGTCGGGGGCAATTTCGTCATTTTTCGCGACTGTGTCGGAATGGGCTAAAATTTGACAGCATGATCGAAAACAAAAACCACGCCGGGGGCAATTTCGTCATTTTTTGCGACTGTGTCGGAATGGGGAAAATTTTGACAGGTTGATCGGAAACAAAAATCACGTCGGGGGCAATTTCGTCATTTTTTGCGACTGTGTCGGAATGGGCTCAAATTTTACAGCTTGATCGAAAGCAAAAAACCGCGCCTGGGACATTTTCGTCATTTTTCGCTATTGTGTGGGAATGGGTTAAAATTTAGCTGGTTGATAGGAAACAAAAAACGGGCCGGGGGCAATTTCGTCATTTTTCGCGACTGTGTCGGAATGGGTTAAAATTTGACTAGTTGATGGGAAACAAAAATCGCGCCGGGGGCAATTTCGTCATTTTCACGAACGTGTCGGAATGGGGCAAAATTTGACAGGTTGATCGGAAGCAAAAATCGCGTCGGGGGCAATTTCGTCATTTTTCGCTACTGTGTCGGAATGGGAGGAAATTTGACAGGTTGATCGAAAACAGAAAATCGCGCCGGGGGCAATTTCGTCATTTATCGTGACTGTGTCGGAATGGGATAAAATTTGACTGGGTTATCGGAAACAAAAATCGCGTCGGGGCCATTTCGTCATTTTTCTGGACTGTTTCGGAATGGGCTAAAATTTGACAGGTCGATCGGAAACAAAAATCGCGCCGAGGGCTATTTCGTCATTTTTATGGACTGTGTCTGAATGGGCTAAAGTTTGACTGGTTGATCGGAAACAAAAATCGCGCCGGGGGCAATTTCGTCATTTTTCACGACCGTGTCGGAATGGGCCAAAATTTGGCAGGTTGATCGGAAACAAAAATCGCGTCGGGGGCAATTTCGTCATTTTTCGCGACTGTGTCGGAATGGGCGCAAATTTGACAGGTTGATCGAAAACAAAAAATCGCGCCTGGGCAAATTCGTCATTTTTCGCGACTGTGTCGGAATGGGTTAAAATTTGACTGGTTGTCGGAAACAAAAATCGCGTCGAGGGCAATTTCGTCATTTTTCTGGACTGTGTCGAAATGGGCTAAAGTTTGGCTAGTTGATCGGAAACAAAAACCGCGCCGCGGGCGATTTCGTCATTTTTTGCGACTGTGTCGGAATGGGCTAAAATTTGACAGGCAGATCGGAAACAAAAAACGGCACAGAGGGCAATTTCGTCATTTTTCCCGACTGTGTCGGAATGGGCTAAAATTTGAGATGTTGATCGGAAACAAAAATCGCGTCGGGGGCAATTTCGTCATTTTTCGCGACTGTGTTGGAATGGACGCAAATTTGACAGGTTGATCGAAAACAAAAACCGCGCCTGGGGCAATTTCTTCATTTTTCACGACTGTGTCGTAATGGGCTAAAATTTGACAGGTTGATCGGAAACAAAAATCGCCCCGTGGGCAATTTCGTCATTTTTCTGGACTGTGTCGGAATGGGCTAAAATTTGAACAGTTGTTTGGAAACAAAAATCGCGCTGGGGGAAATTTCATCATTTTTCGCGACTGTGTCGGAATGGGCTAAAATTTGACAGGTCGATCGGAAACAAAAATCGCGCTGGGGGCAATTTCGTCATTTTTCTGGACTGTGTCGTAATGAGCTAAAATTTGACTAGTTGATCGGAAACAATAAACCGCGTCGGGGGCAATTTCTTCATTTTTCACAACTGTGTCGGAATGGGTTAAAATTTCACTGGTTGTCAGAAACAAAAATCGCGTCGGGGGCAATTTCGTCATTTTTCTGGACTGTGTCGGAATGGGCCAAAATTTGACAGGTCGATCGGAAACAAAAATCGCGCAGGGGGCAATTTCGTCATTTTTCTGGACTGTGTCGGAATGGGTTAAAATTTGAACAGTTGATCGGAAACAAAAACCGCGTTGGGGGAAATTTCATCGTTTTTCGCGACTGTGTCGGAATGGGCTAAAATTTGACAGGTCGATCGGAAACAAAAATCGCGCTGGGGGCAATTTCGTCATTTTTCTGGACTGTGTCGGAATGAGCTAAAATTTGACTAGTTGATCGTAAACAATAAACTGCGTCCGGGGCAATTTAGTCATTTTTCACGACTGTGTCGGAATGGGCTAAAATTTGACAGGTTGATCGGAAACAAAAATCGCCCCGGGGGAATTTTCGTCATTTTTCGCGACTGTGTCGGAATTGGCTAATATTTGACTAGTTGATCGGAAACAAAAATCGCATCGAGGGCAATTTCGTCATTTTTCGCGACTTTGTCGGAATGGGCTCAAATTTGACAGGTTGATCGGGAACAAAAACCGCACTGGGTGAATTTCGTCATTTTTCGCAACTGTGTCGGAATAGGCTAAAATTTGACTGGTTGATAGGAAACAAAAATCGCGCCAGGAACAATTTCGTCTTTTTTAGCGACTGTGTCGGAATGGGCTAAAATTTGATAGGTGGATCGGAAATAAAAAACCGCGCCGGGTGCAATTTCGTCATTTTTCCTGATTGTGTCGGAATGGGTTAAAATTTGACTGGTTGATCAGAAACAAAAATCGCGCCGGGGTCCATTTTGTCATTCTTCATGACTATGTCGGAATGGGCTAAAATTTGACAGGTTGATCCGAAACAAAAATCGCGTCGGGGGCAATTTCATCATTTTTCGCGACTGTGTCGGAATGGGCGCAAATTTGACAGGTTGATCGGAAACAAAAAACCACGCCGAGGTAAATTTCGTCATTTTTCGCGCCCATGTCGGAATGGGTTAAAATTTGACTGGTTGATCGGAAACAAAAATCGCATCGGGGGCAATTTCGTCATTTTTCTGCACTGTGTCAGAATAGGCCAAAATTTGACAGGTCGATCGGAAGCAAAAATCGCGCCAGGGGCAACTTCGTCATTTTTCGCGATTACGTCGGAATGTGCTAAAATTTGACAGGTTGATTGGGAACAAAAATCGCGCCGGGTGAATTTCGTTAATTTTCTCAACTGTGTCGGAATTGGCTAAAATTTGACAGGTTGATCGGAAACAAAAATCGCGCCGTGGGCAATTTCATCAGTTTTCTGGACTGTGTCGGAATGGGCTAAAACTTGACTGGTTGATTGAAAACAAAAACCGCGCCGGGGGCAATTTCGTCATTTTTTGCGACTGTGTCGGAATGGGCTAAAATTTGAAAGGTTGATCGGAAACAAAAAATTTCGCCGAGGGCAATTTCGTCATTTTTTCCGACTGTGTCAGAATGGGCAAAAATTTGACAGCTTGATCGGAAACAAAAATCACGTCGGGGGCAATTTCGTCATTTTTTGCGACTGTGTCGGAATGGTTGCAAATTTTACAGGTTGATCGAAAACAAAAAATCGCGCCTGGGGCAATTTCGTCATTTTTCGCGACTGTGTAGGAATGGGTTAAAATTTGACTGGTTGTCGGAAACAAAAATCGCGCCGGGGGCAGTTTCGTCATTTTTCTGGACTGTTTCGGAATGGGCCAAAATTTGACAGGTCGATCGGAAACGAAAATCGCGCCGGGGGCAATTTCGTCATTTTTCTGGACTGTGTCGGAATGGACTAAAATTTGACTAGTTGATCGGAAACAAAAACCGCGCCAGGGGCAATTTCATCATTTTTCGCGACTGTGTCGGAATGGGCTAAAATTTGACAGGTCGATCGGAAACAAAAATCGCGCCGGGGGCAATATCGTCATTTTTCTGGACTGTATAGGACTGGACCAAAATTTGACAGGCCGATCGGAAACAAAAATCGAGCCGGGGGCAATTTCGTCATTTTTTTGGACTGTATCGGAATGGGCTAAAATTTGACAGGTTGATCGAAAACAAAAATCGCGCCGGGGGCAATTTCGCCATTTTTTGCGACTGTGTCGGAATGGGCTAAAATTTGACTGGTTGTCTGAAACAAAAATCGCGATCGGGGCATTTTCGTCATTTTTCTGGACTGTGTCGGAATTGGCCAAAATTTGATAGGTCGATCGGAAACAAAAATCGCTCCGGGAGCAATTACGTCATTTTTCACTACTGTGTCGGAATGAGCTAAAATTTGACAGGTTGATCGGAAACAAAAATCGCGCCGGGGGAATTTTCGTCATTTTTCGCGACTGTGTCGGAATGGGCGCAAATTTTAGAGGTTGATCGGAAACAAAAACTGCGCCTGGTGAATTTCATCATTTTTCGCAACTGTGTCGGAATTGGCTAAAATTTGACAGGTCGATCCGAAACAAAAATCGCGCCGGGGGCAATTTCGTCATTTTTCGGGACTGTGTCGGAATGGACAAAAATTTGACTAGTTGATCGGAAAAAAAATCCGCGCCGGGGGCAATTTCATCATTTTTCGCGACTGTGTCGGAATGGGCTAAAATTTGACAGGTTGATCGGAAACAAAAATCGCGCCGGGGACAATTTCGTCAATTTTCTGGACTGTATCTGAATGGGCCAAAATTTGTCAGGTCGATCGGAAACAAAAATCGCGCCGGCGGAAATTTCGTCATTTTTCTGGACTGTATCGGAATGGGCTAAAATTTGACAGGTTGATTGGAAACAAAAACCGCGCCGGGGGCAATTTCGCCATTTTTTCGCGAATGTGTCGGAGTGGGCTAAAATTTGACAGGTTGATCGGAAACTAAAAACCGCGCCAGGGCAATTTCGTCATTTTTTGCGACTGTGTCGGAATGGGTTAAAATTTAACTGGTTGTTCGGAAACCGAAATCATGTCGGGGGAAATTTCGTTATTTTTCCGGACTGTGTTGGAATGGGCTAAAATTTGACAGGTAGTTCGGAAACAAAAAACCGCATCGGGGGCACTTTCGTCATTTTTCACGACTGTTTCGAAATGGGCTAAAATTTGACAGGTTGATCGGAAACAAAAATCGTGCCAGGGGAATTTTCGTCATTTGTCGCGACTGTGTCGTGATGGGCGCAAATTTTAGATGTTGATCGGGAACAAAAACTGCGCCGGGTGAATTTCGTCATTTTTCTACACTGTGTCAGAATAGGCCAAAATTTGACAGGTCGATCGAAAGCAAAGATCGCGCCAGGGGTAACTTCGTCATTTTTCGCGATTACGTCGGAATGGGCTAAAATTTGACAGTTGATCGGGAACAAAAATCGCGCCGGGTGAATTTCGTTAATTTTAGCAACTGTGTCGGAATTGGCTAAAATTTGACAGGTTGATCGGAAACAAAAATCGCGCCAAGGGCAATTTCATCATTTTTCTGGACTGTGTCGGAATGGGCTAAAATTTGACTGGTTGATTGGAAACAAAAATCGCGCCGGGGGCAATTTCGTCATTTTTTGCGACTGTGTCGGAATGGGCTAAAATTTGACAGGTTGATGGGAAACAAAAAATCGTGCCGAGGGCAATTTCGTCATTTTTCCCGACTGTGTCAGAATGGGCGGAAATTTGACAGGTTGATCGAAAACAGAAAATCGCGCCAGGGGCAATTTCGTCATTTTTCGCGACTGTGTCGGAATGGGATAAAATTTGACTGGTTTATCGGAAACAAAAATCGCGTCGGGGCCATTTCGTCATTTTTCGCTACTGTTTCGGAATGGGCTAAAATTTGATAGGTCGATCGGAATCAAAAATCGCGCCAGGGGACTTTTCGTCATTTTTCTGGACTGTGTCGGAATGGGCTAAAATTTGACTGGTTGATCGGAAACAAAAATCGCGCCGGGAGCAACTTCGTTATTTTTCGCGACTGTGTCGGAATGGCTAAAATTTGACAGGTCGATCGGAAACAAAAATCGCGCTGGGGGCAATTTCGTCATTTTTCTGAACTGTGTCGGAATGGGCTAAAATTTGACTGGTTGATCGGAAACAATAAACCGCGTCGGGGGCAATTTCGTCATTTTCACGACTGTGTTGGAATGGGCTAAAATTTGACAGGTTGATCGGAAACAAAAATCGCGCCGGGGGCAATTTCGTCATTTTTCGCGACTGTGTCGGAATGGGCTAATATTTGACTGGTTGATCGGAAACAAAAATCGCGCCGAGGGAAATTTCGTCATTTTTCTGGACTGTATCGGAATGGGCTCAAATTTGACAGGTTGATCCGGAACAAAAATCGCACCGGGTGAATTTCGTCATTTTTCGCAACTGTGTCGGAATAGGCTAAAATTTGACTGGTTGATAGGAAACAAAAACCGCGCCAGGAACAATTTCGTCATTTTTCGCGACTGTGTCGGAATGGGTTAAAATTTAACTGGTTGTTCGGAAACCGAAATCACGTCGGGGGAAATTTCGTAATTTTTCCGGACTGTGTTGGAATGGGCTAAAATTTGACAGGTAGTTCGGAAACAAAAAACCGCATCGGGGGCACTTTCGTCATTTTTCACGACTGTTTCGAAATGGGCTAAAATTTGACAGGTTTATCATAAACAAAAATCGCGCCAGGGGAATTTTCGCCATTTGTCGCGACTGTGTCGTAATGGGCGCAAATTTTAGAGGTTGATCGGGAACAAAAACTTCGCCGGGTGAATTTCGTCATTTTTCGCAACTGTGTCGGAATTGGCTAAAATTTGACAGGTGGATCGGAAACAAAAATCGCGCCGGGGGCAATTTCGTCATTTATCTGGTCTGTGTCGGAATGGGCTAAAATTTGACTAGTCGATCGAAAACAAAAAACCGCGCCGGGGGCAATTTCGTCATTTTTCGCAACTGTGTCGGAATGGGTAAAAATTTGACAGGTCGATCGGAAACAAAAATCGCGCTGGGGGCAATTTCGTCATTTTTCTTAACTGTGTCGGAATGGGCTAAAATTTGACTAGTTGATCGTAAACAATAAACCACGTCGGGGGCAATTTCGTCATTTTCACGACTGTGTTGGAATGGGCTAAAATTTGACAGGTTGATCGGAAACAAAAATCGCCCCGGGGGAATTTTCGTCATTTTTCGTGACTGTGTCGGAATGGGCTAATATTTGACTGGTTGATCGGAAACAAAAATCGCCCCGGGGGAATTTTCGTCATTTTTCGCGACTGTGTCGGAATGGGCTAATATTTGACTGGTTGATCGGAAACAAAAATCGCGCCGAGGGCAATTTCGTCATTTTTCGCGACTGTGTCGGAATGGGCTCAAATTTGACAGGTTGATCCGGAACAAAAACCGCACCGGGTGAATTTCGTCATTTTTCGCAACTGTGTGGGAATAGGCTAAAATTTGACTGGTTGTTCGGAAACAAAAATCACGTCGGGGGAAATTTCGTTATTTTTCTGGACTGTGTTGGAATGGGCTAAAATTTGACAGGTAGTTCGGAAACAAAAAACCGCATCGGGGGCAATTTCGTCATTTTTCACGACTGTTTCGAAATGGGCAAAAATTTGACAGGTTGATCGGAAACAAAAATCGCGCCGGGGGAATTTTCGTCATTTTTCGCGACTGTGTCGGAATGGGCGCAAATTTTAGAGGTTGATCGGGAACAAAAACTGCGCCGGGTGAATTTCGTCATTTTTCGCAACTGTGTCGGAATTGGCTAAAATTTGACAGGTAGATCGGAAACAAAAATCGCGCCGGGGCCAATTTCGCCATTTATCTGGACTGTGTCGGAATGGGCTAAAATTTGACTGGTTGATCGAAAACAAAAAACCGCGCCGGGGGCAATTTCGTCATTTTTCGCGACTGTGTCGGAATCGGTAAAAATTTGACAGGTCGATCGGAAACAAAAATCGCGCTGGGGGCAATTTCGTCATTTTTCTGAACTGTGTCGGAATGGGCTAAAATTTGACTAGTTGATCGGAAACAATAAACCGCGTCGGGGGCAATTTCGACATTTTCACGACTGTGTCGGAATGGGCTAAAATTTGACAGGTTGATCGGAAACAAAAATCGCCCCTGGGGAATTTTCGTCATTTTTCGTGAATGTGTCGGAATGAGCTAACATTTGACTGGTTGATCGGAAACAAAAATCGCGCCGAGGGCAATTTCGTCATTTTTCGCGACTGTGTCGGAATGGGCTCAAATTTGACAGGTTGATCGGAAACAAAAATCGCGCCGGGGGCAATTTCGTCATTTTTCGCGACTGTGTCGGAATGGGCTCAAATTTGACAGGTTGATCAGGAACAAAAACCGCACCGGGTGAATTTCGTCATTTTTCGTAACTATGTCGGAATAGGCTAAAATTTGACTGGTTGATAGGAAACAAAAACCGCGCCAGGAACAATTTCGTCTTTTTTAGCGACTGTGTCGGAATGGGCTAAAATTTGATAGGTGGATCGGAAATAAAAAATCGCGCCGGGGGCAATTTCGTCATTTTTCCTGATTGTGTCGGAATGGGCTAAAATATGACTGGTTGATCAGAAACAAAAATCGCGCCGGGGTCAATTTTGTCATTCTTCGCGACTATGTCGGAATGGGCTAAAATTTGACAGGTTGACCCGAAACAAAAATCGCGTCGGAGGCAATTTCATCATTTTTCGCGACTGTGTCGGAATGGGCGCAAATTTGACAGGTTGATCGGAAACAAAAAATCGCGCCGAGGCAAATTTCGTCATTTTTCGCGACTATGTCGGAATGGGTTAAAATTTGAGTGGTTGATCGGAAACAAAAATCGCATCGAAGGCAATTTCGTTATTTTTCTGCACTGTGTCAGAATAGGCCAAAATTTGACAGGTCGATCGGAAGCAAAAATCACGTCGGGGGCAACTTCGTCATTTTTCGCGAATGCGTAGGAATGGGCTAAAATTTGACAGGTTGATCGGGAACAAAAACCGCGCCGGGGGCATTTTCGTCATTTTTCGCGACTGTGTCGAAATGGGCTAAAATTTTATAGGTCATTCGGAATTAAAAACATCGCCAGGGGCATTTTCGGCTTTTTTCTTGACGGTGCCGAAATGGGCTAAAATTTGACAGGTTGATCGGAAACAAAAACCGCGCCAGGGGCAATTTCGCCATTTTTCGCGTCGGTGTTGGAACGGTTCAAATTTGACAGGCTGATCGAAAACAAAAATCGCGCCGGGGGCAATTTCGTCATTTTTCGCGTCGGTGTCAGAACGGGTTCTAATTTGACAGGCTGATCGGAAACAAAAATCGCATCAGGGGCAATTTCGTCATTTTCCGTGACGGTGTTGAAATGGGCTAATATTTTACAGGTTGATCGTAAACAAAAATTGCGCCGGGGGCAATTTCGTCATTTTTCGCAACTGCATCGATAATGGCTAAAATTTTGACCGGTCGATCGGAAACAAAAATCGCGCCGAGGGCATTTTCGTCATTTTTCGCGACTGTGTCGAAATGGACTAAAATTTTACAGGTCGATCGTAAACAAAAATTGCGCCGGGGGCAATTTCGTCATTTTTCGCAACTGCATCGATAATGGCTAAAATTTTGACCGGTCGATCGGAAACAAAAATCGCCCCGAGGGCATTTTCGTCATTTTTCGCGACTGTGTCGAAATGGACTAAAATTTTACAGGTCGATCGGAAACAAAACCGCGCCGGGGGCAATTTCGTCATTTTTCGCGACGGTGCCGAAATGGCCTAAAATTTGACAGGTCGATCGGAAATGAAAA
>NW_019263830.1:11717-13933 GCF_002742605.1 Olea europaea var. sylvestris | reverse complement strand
CCTGGTTCGGTTTTTCTTTGTTAACTTTCTCTTCAGCACTTCTTCAACCTGACAAAATTAATAAGGATATTAATTATTCGGAGACTCAAATGAAGGAATTTGGCTTAAATCCAGTGATCTCGGGTCTGTGCTTCGAGTCCAATTTCGCGGGCCGTTTCCAATCAACCTGCCAAATTTCGGTCCACTCCGACACCGTCGCGACAAATGACAAAATAGCCCCTGGTGCTATTTTTCTTTGTTAATTTTCTGTCCAGCACTTCTTCAACCTGACATAATTAATAAGGAATTTAATTATTAGGCAGCCCAAACAAAGGAATTTTGCTAAAATCCCGTGATCCCGGGTTTGTGCTTCGAGTCCAATTTCACAGGCCGTTTCCAAACAACCTACTAAATTTCGGCCCATTACGACACCGTCGCGACAAATGACAAAACTGCCCCTGGTCTGATTTTTCTTTGTTAATTTTCTGTCCGGCACTTCTTCAACCTGATATAATTAATACAAAAATTAATTATTCAGACGCCCAAATGAAGGAATTTGGCTAAAATCTCGTGATCTCGGGTCTGTACCCCAAGTCCAATTTCGCGGGCTGTTTCCAATCAACTTGCCAAATTTCGGCCCATTCCGACACCGTCGCCACAAATGAAAAAATTGCCCCTGGTGTGGCTTTACTTTGTTAATTTTCTATCTATCACTTCTTCAACATGACATTATTAATAAGGAAACTAATTATTCGGAGGCCCAAACGAATTAATTTGGCTAAAATCCCGTGATCTCGAGTCTATGCCTCGAGTCCAATTTCGTAGGCCGTTTCCAATCAACCTACCGAATTTCGGACCATTCCGAGATCGTCGCGACAAATGACAAAATTGCCACTGGTGCGCTTTTTCTTTATTAATTTTCTGTCCAGTACTTCTTCAACCTGACATAATTAATATGAAAATTAATTATTCGGAGGCCCAAACGAAGGAATTTGGCTAAAATCCCGTGATCTCGGGTCTGTGCCACGAGTCCAATTTCGTGGGCCGTTTCCAATCAACTTTCCAAATTTCGGCCCATTCCGACACCGTCGTGACAAATGACAAAATTACCCCAGGTACGGTTTTGCTTTGTTAATTTTTTGGCCAGCACTTCTTCAACCTGACATAATTAATAAGGAAATTAATTATTCGGGGGCACAAACGAAGAAATTTGGCTCAAATCCCATGAACTTGGGTCTGTGCCCCGAATCCAATTTCGCGGGCCGTTTCTAATCAACCTACCAAATTTCTGCCCATTCCGACACCATCGCGACAAATGACAAAATTGCCTCTGCTATGGTTTTGCTTCGTTAATTTTCTATCCAGCACTTCGTCAACCTGACATAATTAATCAGGAAACTAATTATTCGGAGGCCCAATCGAAGTAATTCGACTAAAATACCGCGATCCCGAGTCTGTGCCTCGAGTCTAATTTCACGGGCCGTTTCCAATCAACCTGTCAAATTTCGGACCATTTCGAGATCGTCACGATAAATGGCAAAATTACCACTGGTTCGATTTTTCTTTGTTAATTTTCTGTCCAGTACTTCTTCAACCTGACATAATTAATACAGAAATTAATTATTCAGAGGCCCAAACGAAGGAATTTGGCTAAAATTCCGTGATCCCGGGTCTGTGCCCCGAGTCCAATTTCACGGGCTGTTTCCAATCAACTTTCCAAATTTCGACCAATTCCGACACAGTCGTGACAAATGAAAAAATTGCCCCTGGTGCGGTTTTTCTTTGTTAATTTTCTGTCCAGTACTTCTTCAACCTGACATAATTAACATGGAAATTAATTATTCGGGGGCCCAAACGAAGGAATTTGGCTAAAATCCCCTAATCCTGGGTCTGTGCCTCGAGTCCAATTTCACAGGCCGTTTACAATCAATCTGCCAAATTTTGGCCCATTCCTACACCTTCGCGACAAACGACAAAATTGCCCCTAGTGCGGTTTTGCTTTGTTAATTTTCTGTCCATCACTTCTTCAATCTGACATAATTAATAAGGAAATTAATTATTCGGAGGCTCAAATGAATGAATTTACCTAAAATCTCTTGATCCTGGGTCTGTACCCCGAGTCCAATTTCGCGGGCCATTTCCAATCAACCTGCCAAATTTCGGCCCATTTCGACACCGTCGCGACAAATGATAAAATTGCCCCTGGTTCGGTTTTGATTTGTTAATATTCTATCTTG
>NW_019263830.1:7777-8835 GCF_002742605.1 Olea europaea var. sylvestris | reverse complement strand
AATTTGGCTAAAATCCCGTGATCTTGGGTCTATGCCCCGACTCCAATTTCGCGGGCCGTTTCCAATCAACTTACCAAATTTTGCCAATTCCGACACCGTCGCGACGAATGACAATATTACCCCTAGTTCGGTTTTTTTTGTTAACTTTCTGTCCAACACGTCGTCAACCTGACAAAATTAATAAGGATTTTAATTATTCGGAGCCCCAAATGAAGGAATTTGGCTTAAATCCCGTGATCCCGGGTCTGTGCTCCGAGTCCAATTTCAAGGGTCGTTTCCAATCAACCCGCCAAATTTTGATCCACTCCGACACCGTCGCGACAAATGACAAAATAGCCCCTAGTGCGATTTTTCTTTGTTAATTTTCTATCTGGCACTTCTTCAACATGACATAATTAATACGAAAAGTAATCACTCGAAGGCCCAAACGAAGGAGTTTGGCTAAAATACCGCGATCCCGGGTCTGTTCCCCGAGTCCAATTTCTCGGGTCGTTTCCAATCAACCTGCCAAATTTCGGCCCATTCCGACATCGTCGCGACAAATGACAAAATTGCCACAGGTGCGATTTTGCTTTGTTAATTTTCTGTCCAGCACTTCTTCAACCTGACATAATTAATAAGGAAATTAATTATTCGGAGGCCCAAACGAGGGAATTTATCTAAAATCCCGTGATCCCGAGTTTGAGCCCCTAATCCAATTTCGTGGGCCGTTTCCTAACAACCTGCTAAATTTCGGTCCATTCCGACACCATCGCGACAAATGAAAAAATTGCCCCAGGTCCAATTTCTCTTTGTTAATTTTCTGTCCGGCACTTCTTCAACCTGATATAATTAATACAGAAATTAATTATTCGGACGCCCAAACGAAGAAATTTGGCTAAAATCCCCTGATCCCGAGTCTGTTCCCCGAGTCCAATTTCGCGGGCCGTTTCCAATCAACCTGCCAAATTTCGTCCTATTACGATGCCATCGCAACAAATGAAAAAATTGCCCCTGGTGAGATTTTGCTTTGTTAATTTTCTGTCCCTCACTTCTTCAACCTGCATAATTAGTGAGGA
>NW_019263830.1:7055-7693 GCF_002742605.1 Olea europaea var. sylvestris | reverse complement strand
AATCCCGTGATCCCGAGTCTGTGCCTCGAGTCCAATTTCGCGGGCCGTTTCCAATCAACCCGCCAAATTTGGGTCCATTCCGAGATCGTCATGACAAATGACAAAATTGCCATTGTTGCAGTTTTTCTTTGTTAATTTTCTGTCCAGCACTTCACCAACTGGACATAGTTAATACGGAAATTAATTTTTCGGAGGTCCAAACGAAGGAATTTGGCTAAAATCCCATGATCTCGGGTCTGTGCCCCGAGTCCAATTTCGTGAGCCGTTTCCAATCAAATTTCCAAATTTCGGCCCATTTCGACACCGTCGCGACAAATGACAAAATTGGCCCTGGTACGGTTTCGCTATGTTAATTTTCTGTCTAGCACTTCTTCAACATTACATAATTAATACGGAAAGTAATCCTTTGAAGCCCCAAATGAAGGAGTTTGGCTAAAATACCGCGTTCTCGGGTCTGTGCCAAGAGTCCAATTTCGCGGGCCGTTTCCAATCAACTTTCCAAATTTCGGCCCATTCCGACACCGTCGCGACAAATGACAAAATTGCCCCTGGTACAGTTTTGCTTTGTTAATTTTCTGTCCAACACTTCTTCAACTTGACATAATTAATAAGGAAATTAATTATTCGGAGGCCCAAAC
>NW_019263830.1:0-6945 GCF_002742605.1 Olea europaea var. sylvestris | reverse complement strand
TTCCTACACCTTCGCGACAAATGACAAAATTGCCCCTGGTGCGGTTTTGCTTTGTTAATTTTCTATCCAGCACTTCTTTAACCTAACATAATTAATAGGAAAATTCTTTATTCGGAGCCCCAAACACAGAAATTTGGCTAAAATCCCGTGATCTTGGGTCTATGCCCCGACTCCAATTTCGCGGGCCGTTTCCAATCAACTTACCAAATTTTGGCCAATTCCGACACTGTCGCGACGAATGACAATATTACCCCTAGTTCGGTTTTTTTTTGTTAACTTTCTGTCCAACACGTCGTCAACCTGACAAAATTAATAAGGATTTTAATTATTCGGAGCCCCAAATGAAGGAATTTGGCTTAAATCCCGTGATCCCGGGTCTGTGCTCCGAGTCCAATTTCAAGGGTCGTTTCAAATCAACCCGTCAAATTTTGATCCACTCCGACACCGTCGCGACAAATGACAAAATAGCCCCTAGTGCGATTTTTCTTTGTTAATTTTCTGTCTGGCACTTCTTCAACATGACATAATTAATACGAAAAGTAATCACTCGAAGGCCCAAACGAAGGAGTTTGGCTAAAATACCGCGATCCCGGGTCTGTTCGCCGAGTCCAATTTCTCGGGTCGTTTCCAATCAACCTGCCAAATTTCGGCCCATTCCGACATCGTCGCGACAAATGACAAAATTGCCACAGGTGCGATTTTGCTTTGTTAATTTTCTGTACAGCACTTCTTCAACCTGACATAATTAATAAGGAAATTAATTATTCGGAGGCCCAAACGAGGGAATTTATCTAAAATCCCGTGATCCCGAGTTTGAGCCCCTAGTCCAATTTCGTGGGCCGTTTCCTAACAACCTGCTAAATTTCGGTCCATTCCGACACCATCGCGACAAATGAAAAAATTGCCCCAGGTCCAATTTCTCTTTGTTAATTTTCTGTCCGGCACTTCTTCAACCTGATATAATTAATACAGAAATTAATTATTCGGACGCCCAAACGAAGAAATTTGGCTAAAATCCCCTGATCCCGAGTCTGTTCCCCGAGTCCAATTTCGCGGGCCGTTTCCAATCAACCTGCCAAATTTCGTCCTATTATGATGCCATCGCAACAAATGACAAAATTGCCCCTGGTGAGATTTTGCTTTGTTAATTTTCTGTCCTCACTTCTTCAACCTGACATAATTAGTGAGGAAATTAATTATTCGGAGGCCCAAACGAAGGAATTTGGCTAAAATCTCGTGATCCCGAGTCTGTGCCTCGAGTCCAATTTCGCGGGCCGTTTCCAATCAACCCGCCAAATTTGGGTCCATTCCGAGATCGTCATGACAAATGACAAAATTGCCATTGTTGCAGTTTTTCTTTGTTAATTTTCTGTCCAGCACTTCACCAACTGGACATAGTTAATACGGAAATTAATTATTCGGAGGTCCAAACGAAGGAATTTGGCTAAAATCCCATGATCTCGGGTCTGTGCCCCGAGTCCAATTTCGTGAGCCGTTTCCAATCAAATTTCCAAATTTCGGCCCATTTCGACACCGTCGCGACAAATGACAAAATTGGCCCTGGTACGGTTTCGCTATGTTAATTTTCTGTCTAGCACTTCTTCAACATTACATAATTAATACGGAAAGTAATCCTTTGAAGCCCCAAATGAAGGAGTTTGGCTAAAATACCGCGTTCTCGGGTCTGTGCCAAGAGTCCAATTTCGCGGGCCGTTTCCAATCAACTTTCCAAATTTCGGCCCATTCCGACACCGTCGCGACAAATGACAAAATTGCCCCTGGTACAGTTTTGCTTTGTTAATTTTCTGTCCAACACTTCTTCAACTTGACATAATTAATAAGGAAATTAATTATTCGGAGGCCCAAACGAAGGAATTTGGCTCAAATCCCGTGGTCCCGGATCTGTGCCCCGAGTCCAATTTCGCGGGCCGTTTCCAATCAATATGCCAAATTTCGGCCCATTCCGACGCCGTCGGGACAAATGACAAAATTGCCCCTCGTGCGGTTTTTCTTTGTTAATTTTCCATCCAGCACTTCTTCAACCTGACATAATTAATACGGAAATTAATTATTTGGAGGCTCAAACGAAGGAATTTGGCTAAAATCTCTTGATCCCAGGTTTGTGCCCCGAGTCCAATTTTGCGGGCCGTTTCCAATCAACCGGCCAAATTTTACCCCATTCGTACACCTTCGCGACAAATGACAAAATTGCCCCTGGTGTAGTTTTGCTTTGTTAATTTTCAGTCCATCACTTCTTCAACCTGACAGAAATATAAGGAAATTAATTATTCGGAGGCCCAAACGAAGGAATTTGGCTAAAATCTCGTGATCCCGGGTCTGTACCCCGAGTCCAATTTCGCGGGCCATTTCCAATCAACCCGACAAATTTCGCCCATTCCGACACCGTCGCGATAAATGACAAAATTGCCCTTGGTGCGGTTTTGCTTCGTTAATTTTCTATCCAGCACTTCTTCAACCTGACATAATTAATAAGAAAATTAATTATTCGAAGGCCCAAACGAAGGAATTTGGTAAAAATCTCGTAATCCCGGGTTTGTACCCCGAGTCCAATTTCGCGGGCCGTTTCCAATCAACCTGCCAAATTTCGGCCCATTCCGACACCATCGCACCAAATGACAAAATTGCCCCTGGTGCGGTTTTGCTTTGTTAATTTTCTATCCAGCACTTCTTCAACCTGATATAATTAGTAAGGAAACTAATTATTTTGAGGCCCAAACGATTAATTTGGCTAAAATCCCGTAATCCCGAGTCTTTGCCTCGAGTACAATTTCGAGGCCGTTTCCAATCAACCTGCCAAATTTCGGCCCATTCCGAAACCGTCGCGACAAATGACAAAATTACCACTGGTGCAGTTTTTCTTTGTTAATTTTCTGTCCAGCACTTCTTCAACCTGACATAATTAATACGGAAATTAATTATTCGGAGGCCCAAATGAAGGAATTTGGCTAAAATCCCGTGATCCCGAGTCTATGCCCCGAGTCCAATTTTGCAGGCCGTTTCCAATCAACCTTCTAAATTTCAGCCCATTTCGACGCCGTCGCGACAAATGACAAAATTGCCCTTGGTGCGATTTTGCTATGTTAATTTTCTGTCCATCACTTTTTCAACCTGATATAATTAATAAGGAAATTAATTATTCGGAGGCCCAAACGAAGGAATTTAGCTAAAATCTCGTGATCCCAGGTTTGTACCCCGACTCCAATTTCGCGGGCTATTTCCAATCAACCTGTCAAATTACGGTCCATTCCGACGCCGTCGCGACAAATGACAAAATTGTCCCTGGTGCGATTTATCTTGGTTAATTTTCTGTCCGGTACTTCTTCAACCTGACATAATTAATACGGAAATTATTTATTCGGAGGCCCAAATGATGGAATTTGGCTAAAATGCGATGATCCCAGGTCTGTGCCACGAGTACGATTTTGCGTGCCGTTTTCAGTCAACCTGCCAAATTTCGGCCCATTCCGACACCGTCGCGACAAATGACAAAATTGGACCTCGTGCGGTTTTTCTTTGTTAATTTTTTGTCCAGCACTTCTTTAACCTGACGTAATTAATAGGAAAATTCTTTATTCGGAGACCCAAACAAAGGAATTTGGCTAAAATCCCGTGATCCCGGGTCTATGCCCTGAGTCCGATTTCGCGGGCCGTTTCCAATCAACTTACCAAATTTTGGCCAATTCCGACACCGTCGCGACGAATGACAATATTGCCCCTGGTACGATTTTTCTTTGTTAACTTTCTGTCCAGCATTTCTTCAACCTGACAAAATTAATAAGGAAATTAATTATTCGGAGGCCCAAACGAAGGAATTTAGCTCAAATCCCGTGGTCCCGGATCTGTGCCCCGAGTCCAATTTCGTGGGCCATTTCCAACCAATGTGCCAAATTTCGGTCCATTCCGACACCGTCGCGACAAATGACAAAATTGCCCTTGGTGCGGTTTTTCTTTGTTAATTTTCCTTCCAGCACTTCTTCAACCTGACATAATTAATGCGGAAATTAATTATTCAGAGGCCCAAACGAAGGAATTTGGCTAAAATCTCTTGATCCCAGGTCTATGCCCTGAGCACAATTTCGTGGGCCGTTTCCAATCAACCTGCCAAATTTCAGCCCATTCCGACATCGTCGCGACAAATGACAAAATTGCCACAGGTGCGATTTTGCTTTGCTAATTTTCTGTCCAGCACTTCTTCAACCTAACATAATTAATAAGGAAATTAATTATTCGGAGACCCAAACGAAGGAATTTAGCTAAAATCCTATGATCCCGGGTTTGTGCCCCTAGTCCAATTTCGCAGGCCGTTTCCAAACAACCTGCTAAATTTCGGCCCATTCCGACACCATTGCGACAAATGACAAAATTGCCCCAGGTCCGATTTTTCTTTGTTAATTTTCTGTCCGGCACTTCTTCAACCTGATATAATTAATACAGAAATTAATTATTCGGACGCCCAAATGAAGGAATTTGTGTAAAATCCACTGATCCCGAGTCTGTTCCCCGAGTACAATTTCACGAGCCATTTCCAATCAAACTGCCAAATTTCGTCCTATTACGACGCCAGCGCGACAAATGACAAAATTGCCCCTGGTGAGATTTTGCTTTGTTAATTTTCTGTCCCTCACTTCTTCAACCTGACATAATTAGTGAGGAAATTAATTATTCGGAGGCCCAAACGAAGGAATTTGGCTAAAATCTCGTGATCCCGAGTCTGTGCCTCAAGTCCAATTTCGCGGGCCGTTTCCAATCAACTCGCCAAATTTCGAACCACCCTGAGATCGTCACGACAAATGACAAAACTGCCACTGCTACGGTTTTTCTTTGTTAATTTTCTGTCCAGCACTTCTCCAACTGGACATAGTTAATACGAAAATTAATTACTCGGAGTTCCAAATGAAGGAATTTGGCTAAAATCTCGTGATCCCGGGTCTATGCCCCGAGTCCAATTTCGCGAGCCGTTTCCAATCAACTTTCCAAATTTCGGCCCATTCCGACATCATTGTGACAAATGACAAAATTGCCTTGGTACGGTTTTGCTATGTTAATTTTCTGTCCAGCACTTCTTCAACATGACATAATTAATACGAAAAGTAATCCTTCGAAGGCCCAAACGAAAGAGTTTGGCTAAAATACCGCGATCCCGGGTCTGTGCCAAGAGTCCAATTTCGCGGGCCGTTTCCAATCAACTTTCCAAATTTCGGTCCATTCCGACACCGTCACGACAAATGAAAAAATTGCCCCTGGTACAGTTTTGCCTTGTTAATTTTCTGTCCAGCACTTCTTCAACCTGACATAATTAATAAGAAAATTAATTATTTGGAGGCCCAAACGAAGGAATTTGGCTCAAATCCCTTGGTCCCGGATCTATGCCCCGAGTCCAATTTCGCGGGCCGTTTCCAATCAATGCGCCAAATTTTGGCTCATTCCGACACCGTCGTGACAAATGACAAAATTGCCCCTGGTGCGTTTCTCTTTGTTAATTTTCCGTCTAGTACTTCTTCAACCTGACATAATTAACACGGAAATTAATTATTTGGAGGCCCAAACGAAGGAATTTGGCTAAAATCTCTTGATCCCGGGTCTGTGCCCCGAGTCCAATTTCGCGGGCCGTTTCTAATCAACCTGCCAAATTTTGGCCCATTCCTACACCTTCGCGACAAATGACAAAATTGCCCCTGGTGCGGTTTTGCTTTGTTAATTTTCTGTCCATCACCTTTTCAACCTGACATAATTAATAGGGAAATTAATTATTCGGAGGCCCAAACGAAGGAATTTAGCTAAAATCTTGTGATCCCGAGTCTGTCCCCCGACTCCAATTTCGCGGGCCATTTCCAATCAACCTGCCAAATTACGGCCCATTCCGACACCGTTGCGACAAATGACGAAATTGCCCCTGGTGCGGTTTTGCTTTGCTAATTTTCTATCCAGCACTTCTTCAAGCTGACATAATTAATGAGGAAACTAATCATTCGGAGGCCCAAATAAAGTAATTTGGCTAAAATCCTGTGATCTCGAGTCTATGCCTCGAGTCCAATTTCGCGGGCCATTTCCGATCAACATGCCAAATTTCGGACCATACCGAGATCGTCGCGACAAATGACAAAATTGCCACTACTGCGGTTTTTCTTTCTTAATTTTCTGTCCTGCACTTCTTCAACCTGACATAATTAATACGAAAATTAATTATTCGGAGGCCCAAACGAAGGAATTTGGCTAAACTCCACGAGTCCAATTTCGCGGGCTGTTTCCAATCAACTTTCCAAATTTCGGCACATTTCGACACCGTCACGACAAATGATAAAATTGCCCTTGGTCCGATTTTTCTTTATTAATTTTCTGTCCAGCACTTCTTCAACCTGACATAATTAATACAGAAATTAATTATTCGGAGGCCCAAACGTAGGAATTTGGCTAAAATCCCGTGATATCGGGTCTGTACCCCGAGCCAATTTTGCAAGCCGTTTCCAATTAACCTGCCAAATTTCGGCCATTCCGACGCCCTCGCGACAAATGACAAAATTGCCCCTGGTGCGATTTTGCTTTGTTAATTTTCTTTCCAACACTTCTTCAATCTGACGTAATTAGTAAGGAAATTAATTATTCAGAGGCCCAAATGAAGGAATTTGGGTAAAATCTCGTGATCCAGGGTCTGTGCCTCAAGTCCAATTTCTTAGGCCGATTCCAATCAACCTGCCAAAATTCGGCCAATTCCGACACTGTCGCGACAAATGACAAATTGCCCCTGGTGCGATTTTGCTTAATTAATATTCTGCCTAGCACTTCATCAATTTGACATAATTAATAAGGAAATTAATTATTCGGAGGCCCAAATGAAGGAATATGGCTAAAATCTCATGATCTCGGGTTTGTACCCGAGTCCAATTTCGCGGGCTGTTTCCAATCAACCTGCCAAATTTCAGCCCA
>NW_019263829.1:10977-13933 GCF_002742605.1 Olea europaea var. sylvestris | reverse complement strand
TTTTTTTTCATACGTTCGATAACTATTACTATGTCGAAATAAATTTTCTCTATTCAAACGTATACTAATTTACTGAAAAAGAAATTAAACATGCATAAATATACTTACCAATTTGAACAAATTGATATGAAAAAAATTTTCGGCTTCAGCGTTTGAATTTTTTTGAGATGTTGAGGTTTAAGTAGATGAAAGATGAGAGTTTTCTATCTTGGAAGCTCATTTTGAAGTTTTATAAGTGTGGAAGTGTTTGATTTTCAATTATTAACTAAAAGGGTAGTAAAGTCTTTTCAACAATACATTATTTTGTAATTGTATAATACATTTAAGGGCATCCTTGTCTTTTAACATTCAAGAGGCCAATGTGATAATATTCATGATTTTCAAAGTCAAAGTGGAATTTCCTCCCTTTGACTGGGTCAAACTTAAAAGTACCCCCAAAAAATTCTTGGTAACCATAAAGCACGGTCAAAGTGAGTTTCTCAAAAGCTACCTCAGCAAGTTCAATAAACAAACTATGGAGGTAGAGAAAATATCTAATGATGTAGTTTCATGGCATCTCTGTTTGGACTAAGACTCAGGGCGAGGTTCTGGTGGTCCGTAAATGAATATGGGCCCAATGATGTCATATTCGAAGCGGATCGAAGTAATTGTCATCAAGTGTAGAATGACAACATTATGTGACAAGTGGGCTGCTAGGATATCCATTTCCATTCCTTGTGTGGATGATAAAATTGTCTCCCAAGTCAAAAACCTCGAAATAGACTACATTTTCGCACTCCAAATTATTGGATTTCTAGCCTTGCCTACTTTTTGTTTAATTTTATTCAGTACAAAATTATTGTTGTGTATGCCATTAAAACTAAACCTTCTCATTTTAAAGGGTATTTCTCTCAGTTAATTTTTGCAAATGTTGGAATCAAATTTTGTTAGAAATGGAAAAAAATTATATTTACCCACTATTTGAAAAATATTTCTTGATATACTATAAAAATGATTACATATCATATATACTATATGTTATGTAAAACAACACCAAAAATACTACATCCTAAAATTCATCAATTGTTCTTATATAACCAATCATTAAATATGGGCACAAAATATGCATGCAGTAATTATCATTACAAAAAGTTCTCTGCATTTTCCAATTTCTATGCTTATCCAGTAGCTAAAACACGGAGGAAGAAGGATTGATAGGTATTTTTTATCTGCGTAGAAATTTAATACAATTTCCAGAAATAGCAACTATTGTTGCTGATTTTGGGATCTTCTAGGATTCAGGTTTATTGGTGCATTCTATTATTTCACAATTCTATGTAATTTTTCATTATTAGGTATACTGTAATTGTCTAGAAATTACTGATTATCTATACAACACTGTATTAGAAATTCTGAAAAATTGAGAACTCTGATCTAAGTGAGTAAACACTACTGGTGATTTGGGTTTCCATTTTGTTTATGTTTGGTTGTTGACTTCGTGCATATGCAATATGAAAATGGCCTTCAGAAAATGTTTGATTTGTATTATGTTTGGGGATTAGGAATTATATCATGCTGAATTTGGTGTATTATCTTTATATTAGCAACATAACACAGCCTGGTATATCTAACTACAACAACCGTGGGAGTCTATGGAGAGATAAGGATGCACGAAATTCTTGGAGAAATAAGGGGGATGACTCCCACAATTTAGCCTCAATCAGTTGAGAGAAATTGAGTGATCTTGGGGATCTACCGATAACAAATTTAAACCAAAATGGTAATCCACTTGAGCCAGCATGATGATTAAACAAAGGAAGGATTCTTTGTTATCAAGCAAGCTGTCCAACTCAACAAATGGAGAGATGTTCGGCTCTCAGACCAAAAAAAAAAAAAAAAAAAAAAAAAAAAAAAAAAACCAACTAGAATTCATGGGATTTATTATTATCTCTTGAATCCTTCTATCAATGTAATTATGTTTAAATATCTCTTATGTATAGCCTAAGTGTTCACGTTGAAATAATATAAAAACTTCTAGTATTTTTGGAGAACAAAACCTCTCTTGAATCATTTTTTCTTTATGGTATCAAAGCCATTGTGAACACTAGGCAACATAACACAGCTCCTACAATTTTTTCTGCTTATCGACTCCAGATATGACTACCTTAGCCCTCAGTGTCGGCAATTTCATCACTCTCTAACCCACCCCAAACAATTATCCCTTATGGCATGAGCAAGCTTTGGCCCTTGCAGAAAGCCAAGAATTGGTCCAACATCTCACAAATGAAGATCCCGCTCCCAGCAAATTCACAACTCCAGACTGAAACCAACCAGAAAATGCAGAAAATTTCACTTCACATTTAACAGATGCTTACATCGCAAGGCGAAAGTCTGATCACCTCCTTCGAGGGTGGATCATTGGAACACTCTTTGAGGAAAGTCTTGGACTCGTCGTTGGCCTCGACATAGCTTATGCAGTTTGGGAGGCCCTAAAAAATACATATGCCCAACAATTACAAGAACATGAGTTTACATTACGACAACAAGTGATCTACCTTCGAAAAGAAGACCACACAACAATTGCCGAACACATTAGCAAATTCAAAGGCCTATGCGATAATTTAGCAACCATTGGAAAGCCCGTTCCAGACCAAGAAAAAGTTTTTTGCCTCCTCACCAGCCTAGGTCCTCAATATGAAACCTTCAAAACAACTATGTTGAAGCCCCCCAGGCCGACATACTCTGAATTGGTCTTTCAATTCCAAAATTTCGACCAAAGGCGAACTTGGTTCTCCAGTCACATAGATGTCCCAGTAGCATCCCTCACTCATCAAATGGCTTTTTTTGGACAGCAACGCCCACAATCAAACTCTTCAGGCTATCGTGGACCCTCGCAAAAATTCAGTTCCAATGGACGTGGTTTTCAGGCACAACAGCAAAGGGACACAAACCATGGCTACAACAACAACCCCCTTTC